>NC_133999.1:10000-303426 GCF_047716275.1 Strix uralensis | reverse complement strand
TCTCTCTTCTCTCCTCTCTCTTCCTCCTCTCTCCTCCTCCTCTCTCCTCTTCCTCTCTCTTCCTCCTCTCTCTTCCTCCTCTCTTTTCCTCCTCTCTCCTCCGCCTCTCTCTTCCTCCTCTCTCTTCCTCCTCTCTCTTCCTCCTCTCATTTCCTCCTCTATCATCCTCCTCTCTCTTCCTCCACTCTCTTCCTCCTCTCTCTTCCTCATTTCTCCTCTTCCTCACTCTTCATACTCTCTCTTCCTCCTCTCTCCTCTTCCTCTCTCTTCCTCCTCTCTCTTCCTCCTCTCTCTTCCTCCTCTCTCTTCCTCCTCTCTCTTCATCTTCTCTCCTCTTCCTCTCTGTTCCTCCTCCCTGTTTCTCCTCTGTCTTCCTCCTCTTTCCTCTTCCTCTCTCTTCGTCCTCTCTCTTCCTCCTCGCTCTTCCTCCTCTCTCTTCCTCCTCTCTCATCTTCCTCTCTCTTCCTCCTCTCTCTTCCTCCTCTCTCTTCCTCCTCTCTTTTCTCCTCTCTCCCATTCCTCTCTCTTCCTCCTCTCTCCTCCTCCTCTCTTCTTTTCCTCTTCTTCCTCATCTCTCTTCCTTCTCTCTCCTCTTACTCTCTCTTCCTCCTCTCTCATTCTCCTCTCTCCTCTTCCTCTCTCTTCCTCCTCTCTCTTCCTCCTCTGTCTTCCTACTCTCTCTTCCTCCTCTCTTTTCCTCCTCTCTCATCCTCCTCTCTCTTCCTCCGCTCTCTCCTCCTCTCTATTCCTCCACTCTCATCTTCCTCTCTCTTCTTCCTCTCTCCTCCTCCTCTCTCCTCTTACTCTCTCTTCCTCCTCTCTCTTCCTCCTCTCTCTTCCTCCTCTCTTTTCCTCCTCTCTCATCCTCCTCTCTTCCTCCTCTCTCTTCCTCATATCTCCTCCTGCTCTCTGTATTTCTCCTCTCTCTTCCTCCTCTCTCTTCCTCCTCTCTTTTCGTCCTCACTCATCCTCCTATCTCTCCACCTCTCTCTTCCTCCTGTCTATTCCTCCTCTCTCATCTTCCTCTCCCTTCCTCCTCTCTCCTCCTCCTCTCTCCTCTTCCTCTCTCTTCCTCCTCTCTCTTCCTACTTTCTCTATTCCTCCTCTCTCTTCTCCCTCCCTTTTCCTCATCTCTCTTCCTCCTCTCTTTACTCCTCTCTCCTCTTCGTCTCTCTTCCTCGTCTCTCTTCCACCTCTCTCTTCCTCCTCTCTCCTCCTACACTCTCTCTCCCTCCTCTCTCCTCCTCCTCTCTCCTCTTTTCTGTCTTCCTCCTCTCTCTTCCTCCTCACTCTTCCTCCTCTCTCTTCTCCTCTCTCCTCCTCCACTCTCTCTCCCTCCTCTCTCCTCTTCCTCTCTCTTCCTCCTGTCTCTTCCTCCTCTCTCTTCCTCATCTATTTTTCTCCTCTCTTTTCCTCCTCTCTCCTCCTCCTCTCTCTTCCTCCTCTCTCTTCCTCCTCTCATTTCCTCCTCTATCATCCTCCTCTCTCTTCCTCCACTCTCTTCCTCCTCTCTCTTCCTCCTTTCTCCTCTTCCTCACTCTTCATCCTCTCTCTTCCTCCACTCTCCTCTTCCTCTCTCTTCCTCCTCTCTCTTCCTCATCTCTCTTCCTCCTCTCTCTTCCTCCTCTCTCTTCATCCAATCTCCTCTCCTCTCTGTTCTTTCTCCCTTTTTATCCTCTGTCTTCCTCTTCTTTCCTCTTCCTCTCTCTTCCTCCTCTGTTTTTCTCCTATTTTTCCTCACTCTTCCTCCTCTCTCTTCCTCCTCTCTCTTCCTCCTCTCTCCTCCTCTCTTTTCCTCCTCTCTCTTCCTCCTCTCTCTTCCTCCTCTCTATTCCTCCTCTCTCATCTTCCTCTCTCTTCCTCCTCTCTCATCCTCGTCTCTGCTCTCCTCTCTCGTCTCCTCTCTCCTCCTACTCTCTCTATTCCTCCTCTCACTTCTTCCTCTCTTTTCCTCCTCTCTCTTCCTCCTCTCTGTTCCTCCTCTCTCCTCTTCCTCTCTCTTCCTCCTCTCTCTTCCTCCTCTCTCGTTCTCCTCTCTCCTCCTCCTCTCTCCTCCTCCTCTCTCCTCCTCCTCCTCTCTTCCTCCTCTCTCTTACTCCTCTCTATTCTTCCTATCTCCTTTTCCTCTCTCTCCTCATCTCTCCTCTTTTCTCTCTTCCTCCTCTCTCTTCCTCCTCTCTCTTCCTCCTCTCTCCTCCTACACTCTCTCTCCCTCCTCTCTCCTCTTCCTCTCTCTTCCTCCTCTCTCTTCCTCTACTCTCTTCCTCCGCTCTCTTCCTCCTCTCTCCTCCTCCTCTCTCCTCTTCCTCTCTCTTCCTCCTCTCTCTTCCTCCTCTCTTTTCCTCCTCTCTCCTCCTCCTCTCTCTTCCTCCTCTCTCTTCCTCCTCTCTCTTCCTCCTCTCATTTCCTCCTCTATCATCCTCCTCTCTCTTCCTCCACTCTCTTCCTCCTCTCTCTTCCTCCTTTCTCCTTTTCCTCACTCTTCATCCTCTCTCTTCCTCCTCTCTCCTCTTCCTCTCTCTTCCTCCTCTCTCTTCCTCCACTCTCTTCCTCCTCTCTCTTCCTCCTTTCTCCTTTTCCTCACTCTTCATCCTCTCTCTTCATCCTCTCTCCTCTTCCTCTCTCTCCCTCCTCCCTTTTTCTCCTCTGTCTTCCTCCTCTTTCCTCTTCCTCTCTCTTCGTCCTCTCTCTTCCTCCTCGCTCTTCCTCCTCTCTATTCCTCCTCTCTCATCTTGCTCTCCCTTCCTCCTCTCTCCTTCTCCTCTCTCCTCTTCCTCTCTCTTCCTCCTCTCTCCTCCTACTCTCTCTATTCCTCCTCTCACTTCTTCCTCTCTTTTCTTCTTCTCTCTCCCTCCTCTCTTTTACTCCTCTCTCCTCTTCGTCTCTCTTCCTCGTCTCTCTTCCTCCTCTCTCTTCCTCCTCTCTCCTCCTACACTCTCTCTCCCTCCTCTCTCCTCCTCCTCTCTCCTCTTTTCTCTCTTCCTCCTCTCTCTTGCTCCTCTCTCTTCCTCCTCTCTCTTCCTCCTCTCTCCTCCTCCACTCTCTCTCCCTCCTCTTTCCTCTTCCTCTCTCTTCCTCCTCTCTCTTCCTCCTCTCTCTTCCTCATCTCTTTTTCTCCTCTCTTTTCCTCCTCTCTCCTCTTCCTCTCTCTTCCTCCTCCCTCTTCCTCCTCTCTCTTCCTCCTCTCATTTCCTCCTCTATCATCCTCCTCTCTCTTCCTCCTTTCTCCTCTTCCTAACTCTTCATCCTCTCTCTTCCTCCACTCTCCTCTTCCTCTCTCTTCCTCCTCTCTCTTCCTCATCTCTCTTCCTCCTCTCTCTTCCTCCTCTCTCTTCATCCAATCTCCTCTTCCTCTCTCTTCTTCCTCCCTTTTTATCCTCTGTCTTCCTCCTCTTTCCTCTTCCTCTCTCTTCGTCCTCTCTCTTCCTCCTCGCTCTTCCTCCTCTCTCTTCCTCCTCTCTCCTCTTCCTCTCTCTTCCTCCTCACTCTTCCCCTCTCTATTCCTTCTCTCTCCTTTCCTCTCTCTTCCTCCTTTATCCTCTTCCTCTCTCTTCCTCCTGTTTTTCTCCTATTTTTCCTCACTCTTACTCCTCTCTGTTCCTCCTCTCTCTCTTCCTCCTCTCTCTTCCTCCTATCTCTTCCTCCTCTGTCCTCCTCCTCTCTCTTCGTCCTCTCTCCTCCTCCTCTCTCTTCCTCCTCTCTTACTCCTTTCTATTCCTCCTCTCTCCTTTTCCTCTCTCTTCCTCCTCTCTGCTCTTTTCTCTCTTCCTCCTCTCTCTTCCTCCTCTCTCTTCCTCCTCTCTCCTCCTCCTCTCTCTTCCTCCTCTCTCCTCCTCCTCTCTCTTCCTCCTCTCTCTTACTCCTCTCTATTCCTCCTCTCTCCTTTTCCTCTCTCTTCCTCCTCTCTGCTCTTTTCTCTCTCCTCCTCTCTCTTCCTCCTCTCTCTTCCTCCTCTCTCTTCCTCCTCTCTCCTCCTACACTCTCTCTCCCTCCTCTCTCCTCTTCCTCTCTCTTCCTCCTCTCTCTTCCTACTTTCTCTATTCCTCCTCTCTCTTCTCCCTCCCTTTTCCTCATCTCTCTTCCTCCTCTCTTTTACTCCTCTCTCCTCTTCGTCTCTCTTTCTCGTCTCTCTTCCACCTCTCTCTTCCTCCTCTCTCCTCCTACACTCTCTCTCCCTCCTCTCTCCTCCTCCTCTCTCCTCTTTTCTGTCTTCCTCCTCTCTCTTCTCCTCACTCTTCCTCCTCTCTCTTCCTCCTCTCTCCTCCTCCACTCTCTCTCCCTCCTCTCTCCTCTTCCTCTCTCTTCCTCCTGTCTCTTCCTCCTCTCTCTTACTCATCTATTTTTCTCCTCTCTTTTCCTCCTCTCTCCTCCTCCTCTCTCTTCCTCCTCTCTCTTCCTCCTCTCATTTCCTCCTCTATCATCCTCCTCTCTCTTCCTCCACTCTCTTCCTCCTCTCTCTTCCTCCTTTCTCCTCTTCCTCACTCTTCATCCTCTCTCTTCCTCCACTCTCCTCTTCCTCTCTCTTCCTCCTCTCTCTTCCTCATCTCTCTTCCTCCTCTCTCTTCCTCCTCTCTCTTCATCCAATCTCCTCTTCCTCTCTGTTCTTCCTCCCTTTTTATCCTCTGTCTTCCTCTTCTTTCCTCTTCCTCTCTCTTCCCCCTCTGTTTTTCTCCTATTTTTCCTCACTCTTCCTCCTCTCTCTCCTCCTCTCTCTTCCTCCTCTCTCTTCCTCCTCTCTTTTCCTCCTCTCTCTTCCTCCTCTCTCTTCCTCCTCTCTATTCCTCCTCTCTCATCTTCCTCTCTCTTCCTCCTCTCTCATCCTCGTCTCTGCTCTTCCTCTCTCTTCCTCCTCTCTCCTCCTACTCTCTCTATTCCTCCTCTCACTTCTTCCTCTCTTTTCCTCCTCTCTCTTCCTCCTCTCTGTTCCTCCTCTCTCCTCTTCCTCTCTCTTCCTCCTCTCTCTTCCTCCTCTCTCGTTCTCCTCTCTCCTCCTCCTCTCTCCTCCTCCTCTCTCCTCCTCCTCCTCTCTTCCTCCTCTCTCTTACTCCTCTCTATTCTTCCTATCTCCTTTTCCTCTCTCTTCCTCATCTCTCCTCTTTTCTCTCTTCCTCCTCTCTCTTCCTCCTCTCTCTTCCTCCTCTCTCCTCCTACACTCTCTCTCCCTCCTCTCTCCTCTTCCTCTCTCTTCCTCCTCTCTCTTCCTCTACTCTCTTCCTCCGCTCTCTTCCTCCTCTCTCCTCCTCCTCTCTCCTCTTCCTCTCTCTTCCTCCTCTCTCTTCCTCCTCTCTTTTCCTCCTCTCTCCTCCTCCTCTCTCTTCCTCCTCTCTCTTCCTCCTCTCTCTTCCTCCTCTCATTTCCTCCTCTATCATCCTCCTCTCTCTTCCTCCACTCTCTTCCTCCTCTCTCTTCCTCCTTTCTCCTTTTCCTCACTCTTCATCCTCTCTCTTCCTCCTCTCTCCTCTTCCTCTCTCTTCCTCCTCTCTCTTCCTCCTCTCTCTTCCTCCTCTCTCTTCATCCTCTCTCCTCTTCCTCTCTCTCCCTCCTCCCTTTTTCTCCTCTGTCTTCCTCCTCTTTCCTCTTCCTCTCTCTTCGTCCTCTCTCTTCCTCCTCGCTCTTCCTCCTCTCTAATCCTCCTCTCTCATCTTGCTCTCCCTTCCTCCTCTCTCCTCCTCCTCTCTCCTCTTCCTCTCTCTTCCTCCTCTCTCCTCCTACTCTCTCTATTCCTCCTCTCACTTCTTCCTCTCTTTTCTTCTTCTCTCTCCCTCCTCTCTTTTACTCCTCTCTCCTCTTCGTCTCTCTTCCTCGTCTCTCTTCCTCCTCTCTCTTCCTCCTCTCTCCTCCTACACTCTCTCTCCCTCCTCTCTCCTCCTCCTCTCTCCTCTTTTCTCTCTTCCTCCTCTCTCTTGCTCCTCTCTCTTCCTCCTCTCTCTTCCTCCTCTCTCCTCCTCCACTCTCTCTCCCTCCTCTTTCCTCTTCCTCTCTCTTCCTCCTCTCTCTTCCTCCTCTCTCTTCCTCATCTCTTTTTCTCCTCTCTTTTCCTCCTCTCTCCTCCTCCTCTCTCTTCCTCCTCCCTCTTCCTCCTCTCTCTTCCTCCTCTCATTTCCTCCTCTATCATCCTCCTCTCTCTTCCTCCTTTCTCCTCTTCCTAACTCTTCATCCTCTCTCTTCCTCCACTCTCCTCTTCCTCTCTCTTCCTCCTCTCTCTTCCTCATCTCTCTTCCTCCTCTCTCTTCCTCCTCTCTCTTCATCCAATCTCCTCTTCCTCTCTCTTCTTCCTCCCTTTTTATCCTCTGTCTTCCTCCTCTTTCCTCTTCCTCTCTCTTCGTCCTCTCTCTTCCTCCTCGCTCTTCCTCCTCTCTCTTCCTCCTCTCTCCTCTTCCTCTCTCTTCCTCCTCACTCTTCCCCCTCTCTATTCCTTCTCTCTCCTTTTCCTCTCTCTTCCTCCTTTCTCCTCTTCCTCTCTCTTCCTCCTGTTTTTCTCCTATTTTTCCTCACTCTTACTCCTCTCTGTTCCTCCTCTCTCTCTTCCTCCTCTCTCTTCCTCCTATCTCTTCCTCCTCTCTCCTCCTTCTCTCTCTTCGTCCTCTCTCCTCCTCCTCTCTCTTCCTCCTCTCTTACTCCTTTCTATTCCTCCTCTCTCCTTTTCCTCTCTCTTCCTCCTCTCTGCTCTTTTCTCTCTTCCTCCTCTCTCTTCCTCCTCTCTCTTCACCTCTCTCCTCCTCCTCTCTCTTCCTCCTCTCTCCTCCTCCTCTCTCTTCCTCCTCTCTCTTACTCCTCTCTATTCCTCCTCTCTCCTTTTCCTCTCTCTTCCTCCTCTCTGCTCTTTTCTCTCTTCCTCCTCTCTCTTCCTCCTCTCTCTTCCTCCTCTCTCTTCCTCCTCTCTCCTCCTACACTCTCTCTCCCTCCTCTCTCCTCTTCCTCTCTCTTCCTCCTCTCTCTTCCTCTAGTCTCTTCCTCCTCTCTCTTCCTCCTCTCTCCTCCTCCTCTCTCCTCTTCCTCTCTCTTCCTCCTCTCTCTTCCTCCTCTCTTTTCCTCCTCTCTCCTCCTCCTCTCTCTTCCTCCTCTCTCTTCCTCCTCTCTCTTCCTCCTCTCATTTCCTCCTCTATCATCCTCCTCTCTCTTCCTCCACTCTCTTCCTCCTCTCTCTTCCTCCTTTCTCCTTTTCCTCACTCTTCATCCTCTCTCTTCCTCCTCTCTCTTCCTCCTCTCTCTTCCTCCTCTCTCTTCCTCCTCTCTCTTCATCCTCTCTCCTCTTCCTCTCTCTCCCTCCTCCCTTTTTCTCCTCTGTCTTCCTCCTCTTTCCTCTTCCTCTCTCTTCGTCCTCTCTCTTCCTCCTCGCTCTTCCTCCTCTCTATTCCTCCTCTCTCATCTTGCTCTCCCTTCCTCCTCTCTCCTCCTCCTCTCTCCTCTTCCTCTCTCTCCCTCCTCTCTCCTCCTCCTCTCTCCTCTTTTCTCTCTTCCTCCTCTCTCTTGCTCCTCTCTCTTCCTCCTCTCTCTTCCTCCTCTCTCCTCCTCCACTCTCTCTCCCTCCTCTTTCCTCTTCCTCTCTCTTCCTCCTCTCTCTTCCTCCTCTCTCTTCCTCATCTCTTTTTCTCCTCTCTTTTCCTCCTCTCTCCTCCTCCACGCTCTTCCTCCTCCCTCTTCCTCCTCTCTCTTCCTCCTCTCATTTCCTCCTCTATCATCCTCCTCTCTCTTCCTCCACTCTCTTCCTCCTCTCTCTTCCTCCTTTCTCCTCTTCCTAACTCTTCATCCTCTCTCTTCCTCCACTCTCCTCTTCCTCTCTCTTCCTCCTCTCTCTTCCTCATCTCTCTTCCTCCTCTCTCTTCCTCCTCTCTCTTCATCCAATCTCCTCTTCCTCTCTCTTCTTCCTCCCTTTTTATCCTCTGTCTTCCTCCTCTTTCCTCTTCCTCTCTCTTCGTCCTCTCTCTTCCTCCTCGCTCTTCCTCCTCTCTCTTCCTCCTCTCTCCTCTTCCTCTCTCTTCCTCCTCACTCTTCCCCCTCTCTATTCCTTCTCTCTCCTTTTCCTCTCTCTTCCTCCTTTCTCCTCTTCCTCTCTCTTCCTCCTGTTTTTCTCCTATTTTTCCTCACTCTTACTCCTCTCTGTTCCTCCTCTCTCTCTTCCTCCTCTCTCTTCCTCCTATCTCTTCCTCCTCTCTCCTCCTCCTCTCTCTTCGTCCTCTCTCCTCCTCCTCTCTCTTCCTCCTCTCTTACTCCTTTCTATTCCTCCTCTCTCCTTTTCCTCTCTCTTCCTCCTCTCTGCTCTTTTCTCTCTTCCTCCTCTCTCTTCCTCCTCTCTCTTCCTCCTCTCTCCTCCTCCTCTCTCTTCCTCCTCTCTCCTCCTCCTCTCTCTTCCTCCTCTCTCTTACTCCTCTCTATTCCTCCTCTCTCCTTTTCCTCTCTCTTCCTCCTCTCTGCTCTTTTCTCTCTTCCTCCTCTCTCTTCCTCCTCTCTCTTCCTCCACTCTCTTCCTCCTCTCTCTTCCTTTTTTCTCCTTTTCCTCACTCTTCATCCTCTCTCTTCCTCCTCTCTCCTCTTCCTCTCTCTTCCTCCTCTCTCTTCCTCCTCTCTCTTCCTCCTCTCTCTTCATCCTCTCTCCTCTTCCTCTCTCTCCCTCCTCCCTTTTTCTCCTCTGTCTTCCTCCTCTTTCCTCTTCCTCTCTCTTCGTCCTCTCTCTTCCTCCTCGCTCTTCCTCCTCTCTATTCCTCCTCTCTCATCTTCCTCTCCCTTCCTCCTCTCTCCTCCTCCTCTCTCCTCTTCCTCTCTCTTCCTCCTCTCTCCTCCTACACTCTCTCTCCCTCCTCTCTCCTCCTCCTCTCTCCTCTTTTCTCTCTTCCTCCTCTCTCTTCCTCCTCTCTCTTCCTCCTCTCTCTTCCTCCTCTCTCCTCCTCCACTCTCTCTCCCTCCTCTTTCCTCTTCCTCTCTCTTCCTCCTCTCTCTTCCTCCTCTCTCTTCCTCATCTCTTTTTCTCCTCTCTTTTCCTCCTCTCTCCTCCTCCTCTCTCCTCTTCCTCCCTATTCGTCCAATCTCTTCCTCCTCTCTCCTCATCTTCTCTCTTCCTCCTCTGTCTTCCTCGTCTCTCCTCCACCACTCTCCTCCTCCTCTCTCTTCCTCCTCTCTCTTCCTCCCCTCTCCTCCTCCTCTCTCCTCTTCCTCTCCTCCTGTCTCCACTTCCTGTCTTCCCCCCTCCTCCTCTCTCTTCCTCTCCCTTCCTGTCTCTCCCCTTTCCCCCTCTTCTTCTCTCTGCATATCCCATTCTCCCTTACTCTCTCTTGCTCTGTCTTGCTCTCTTATACGCTCTCTTCCTAGTTCTTCCTGTTTCTTCCTCTCTCTTCCTCTCCCTTGCACTCTCTTCCTCTCTCTCCCCTTTCCTCCTTCTGCTTCTCGCTCCCTATTCCCCTCTCTCTCTCTCTCTTCCTCTCTCTTGCTCTCTCTTGCTCTCTTCCTCCTGTCTATGTCACAGTGTGCTCCATGTCACTGTGCGCAGTGGGTCAGTGGTGGCCAAGTCAGTGTGGGGGTCATGTCACCATTGGCAGCGAGTCAGTGGTGGCCATGTCACTGTGGGAGCCATGTCACAGTGGGTAGTGGGTCAGTGGTGGCCATGTCACTCTCTGGGCTATGTCACAGCGGGCAGCAGTTTAGTGGTAGGCATTTCACTGTGAGGGTCATGTCACAGTGGGCAGAAGGTCAGTGGTGGCCATGTCAGTGTGGGGGTCATGTCACATTGGGCAGCAGGTCAGTGTTGGCCATGTCACTGTGGGGGCCATGTCACAGTGGAGAGTGAGTCAGTGGTGGCCATGTCACGGTGTGGGCCATGTCACAGTGGGCAGCGTGTCAGAGGTGACCATGTCATTGTGGGGGCCATGTCACAGTGGTGACGTGCGGAGTCACGATTTTACAACCAGTAAGGTTATAAAGAAGGTATGTTTATTCAGCATTGGTTGCACGGGGGATCGCTCCTCCACAAACGTGCACATTTTGGAGCGAAAAGCAGCTCCTTTCTATAGCGTAAGTGTTTACATATTCATGATAATCCCGAGAATAGGGAGAGATATTACAATTAGTTTTGAGAAATCATTATCATAAATCCCGCCCCAAGTCCCTCCCCGTTGCGCCTGCGCAATGTCTCCTGTTGGTCTTGGGCAGGGGTCTTCAGGATGAAGATTGATGATTCCTCTTCTTCCTCTTATGACTTTTCACCCAATTAGGTCTCTTCAGCATGTCAATTTAGCATTCTTTGAATTCCCCTTCCTTATCTTGGGACTCAGTAGTTGCAGCTCCTCCCTTATCTCAAGAGCCCATCCTGCTGAGAGCCCACCCTGCTGAGAGGCCTGCATCTATTTCGTTAAGGTTTCTCACTTCAGTGGGCAGCATGTCGCCATGTCACAGTGGGCAGCGAGTCAGAGGTGGCCATGTCACTGTGGGGGCCATATCACAGTGGGCAGCCGGTCAGTGGTGGCCATGTCACTATGGGGGCCATATCAGAGTGTGCACCAGGTCAGTGGTGGCCATGTCACCGTGGGGGCCATGTCACAGTGGGCAGCGGGTCAGTGGTGGCCATGTCACTATGGGGGCCATATCAGAGTGTGCACCAGGTCAGTGGTGGCCATGTCACTGTGGGGGCCATGTCACAGTGGGCAGCGGGTCAGTGGTGGCCATGTCACTGTGGGGCCATGTCAAAGTGGGCAGCAAGTCAGTGGTGGCCATGTCATTGTGGGGACCAAGTCACAGTGGGCAGCAGGTCAGTGGTGGCCATGTCACTGTGGGGCCATGTCACAGTGGGCAGCAGGTCCGTGGTGGCCATGTGACTGTGGGGACCATGTCACAGTTGGCAGCGGATCAGTGGTGGCCATGTCACTGTGGGGCCATGTCACAGTGAGCAGGAGGTCAGTGGTGACCATGTCACTGTGGGGGCCATGTCACAGTGGGCAGCAGGTCAGTGGTGGCCATGTCACTATGGGGGCCATGTCACAGTGCTCAGCATTTCAGTGGTGGCCATGTCACTGTGGTTGTCATGTCACAGTCGTCAGCATGTCAGTGGTGGTCATTTCACTGTGGGGGCCATGTCACAGTGGGCAGTGGTTCAGTGGTGGCCATGTGACTGTGAGTTCATGTCACGGTGGGCAGCATGTCAGTGGTTGCCTTGTCACAGTGAGCAGCAGGCCACTGGTAGCCATGTCAGTGTGGGGGACATGCCACAGTGAGTAGCGAGTCAGTGCTGGCCAGGTCACGGTGGGGGCCATGTCACAGTGGGCAGCATGTCACAGTGGGAATGTCACAGTTTGGGCCGTGTCACAGTGGGCAACAGGTCAGTGGTGGCCATGTCACTGTGGGTGCTGCATCACAGTGGGCAGCAGGTCAGTTGTGGCCATGTCAGAGTTACCAGCAGGCCACTGGTGGCCATGTCAATGTGGGGGCCATATCACAGTGAGCAATGGGTCAGTGGTGGCCATGTCACTGTTAAGGCCAGGTCACAGTGGGCAGTGTCTAGTGGATGCCATGTCACTGTGAGGCCACGTCACAGTGGGCAGCGCGTCAGTGGTGGTCATGTCACTGTGTGTGCCATGTCAGAGTGGGCAGAGTGTTAGTGGTGGCCAAGTCACTGTGGGGGTCATGTCACAGTGGGCAGCGGCTCAGTGGTGGCCATGTCACAGTGGGTGCTAGGTCACAGTGGGCAGCGGGTCAGTGGTGACCATGTCAGTGTGGGGGACATGTCACAGTGGGCAGCTAGTAAGTGGTGGCCGTGTCATTATGGGGGCCATGTCACAGTGGGCAGAATGTAACTGGTGGCCATGTCACTGTGGGGGCATTCAGAGTGGGCAGCGTTTCAATGGTGGCCATGTCACTGTGGGGGCCATGTCACAGTGGGCAGCAGGTCGGTGGTGGCCATTTCACTGAGGGGGCCATGTCACAGTGGGCAGCGGGTCACTGGTGGCCATGTCAGTGTGTGGGCCATGTCACAGTGGGCAGCGGGTCAGTGGTGGCCATGTCACTGTGAGGCCATCTCACAGTGGGCAGCAGGTCAGTGGTGGACATGTCCGGTGGTGGCCATGTCACAGTGGGCAGCAGGTCAGTGCTGGCCATGTCAGTGTGGGGGCCATGTCTCTGTGGGCAGCGCGTCAGAGGTGGCCATGTCACTGTGGGGGCTATGTCACAGTGGGCAGCGAGTCAGTGGTGGCCATGTCACTGTGGGAGCAATGTCACAGTGGGCAGCGGGGCAGTGGTGGCCATGTCACTGTGGTGGCCATGACACAGTGGGCAACAGATCAGTTGTGGCCATGTCACTGTGGGTGCTACATCACCGTGGGCAGCAAGTCAGTGGTGGCCATGTCACTTTGAGGCCATATCACAGTGGGCAGCAGGTCAATGGTGGACATGTCGTGGTCGGGGCCATGTCATATTGGGCAGCATGTCACTGGTGGCCATGTCACTGTGGGGGCCATGTCACAGTGGGCATCATGTCAGTGGTGGCCATGTGTAAGAGTCGGTCAGAAGATCAGCGTTGTCTCAACATTGTCATCAGGGACATGGACAGTGACGGACCCGACAACGGCCTGTTTGGAACACAGTTGTCGATCCCTGGAGTGGAATGTGGTGCAAAGGCTTCTGAATGCAGAACTGTGTGGCACAGCCAGTGCTGTGCTGTTCTCCTGAGCACTGACCCGTGTGGTGCAGGCAGTGAAGTGCTGTTCTTTGGTGCCTGAGCCGTGTAATACAAAGAGCGTTGTGCTATTGTTTGGTACCTGGGCCTATCCGGAGCTGTTAGAGATAATTGCACAGCCATTGTCAAAAAAGATGGATCGCGACTGTTGCCATAACATCGATGAAGAAATCATGAACCTTAGACGAACTTTGTTTCATTATAATACCAAAACACACCTGCTGGTTGAAGGTTACCCACCTCCAAGACTGACCACGCCTCAGACACTCCTGCCCGTGCATGCGTGGTAGCCTCGCTCGAGAAGGGCGGAGACCCCTGAGGCAGAGGTGGAGCAAGGTGTGTTACTGAGCATAAAAGATGTCTTCTGGACAACGAAAATGGGAAGATTCCCCACCAAGGACCACAACGATCGACGACGCAGCGTCAGCTGGACCCAGGACCGTTAGGACGTCGTGAGATCAGCGGTGGTAGCTATAACCTCTCTCTCCCCTCTCTCTAAACTTAACTTTACTTTTCTCCTTTCTTTCACCCATCTCGAACTATCACGTGCCGCTTCACAGGCAACACAATAAAGTTTCACTGTTTGATTACTGCTATCCCCTTTGGTGTTGGTCACCTTAATTTTGCACTTTCGAGATAGTAACAAACGAACCATCACGAGTCCAACGAGTGCACCATGACAGCCATGTCAATGTGGGGCCAGGTCACAGTGGGCAGCAGGTCAGTGGTGGCCATGTCACTGTGGGGGCCATGTCACAGTGGGCAGCAGGTCAGTGGTGGCCATGTCACTGTGAGGCCATGTCACAGTGGGCAGCGGGTCAGTGGTGGCCATGCACTGTGGGGCCATGTCACATTGGGCAGCAGGTCAGTGTTGATCATGTTACTGTGGGAGCCATGTCACAGTGAGCAGCAGGTCAGTGGTGGCCATTTCAAAGTGTGGTCATGTTACAGTGGGCAGCATGTCAGTTGTGGCCATGTCACAGTGAGCAGCAGTTCAGTTGTGCCCATGTCACTGTGGGGGCTATGTCACAGTGGGGAGGAGGTCAGTGGTGGCCATGTCACTGTGGGGGCCAGTCACAGTGGGCAGCGGATCAGTGGTGGCCATGTCACTATGGGGCCATGTCACAGTGAGCAGCAGGTCAGTGGTGGCCATGTCACTGTGGGGGCTATGTCACAGTGGGCAGCAGGTCAGTGCTGGCCATGTCACTGTGGCGGCTATGTCACAGTGGGCAGCAGGTCAGTGGTGACCATGTCATTGTGGGGGCTATGTCACAGTGGGCAGCAGGTCAGTGGTGGCCATGTCACTGTGGGGGCCATGTCACAGTGGTCAGTGGGTCAGTGGTGGCCATGTCACTGTGGGGGCCATGTCACAGTGGTCAGCGGGTCAGTGGTGGCCATGTCACTATGGGGGCCATGTCACAGTGGGCAGCAGGTCAGTGGTGGTATGTCACTGTGGGGCCCATGTCACAGAGGGAAGCAGGTCAGTGGTGGCCATGTCACTTTGGGGGCCATGTCACATTGGGCAGCAGGTTAGTGCTGGCCATGTCACTGTGGGGGCCATGTCACAGTGGGCAGTGGGTCAGTGGTGGCCACGTCACTGTGGGGCCATGTCACAGTGGGCAGCAGGTCAGTGGTGGCCATGTCACTATGGGTGCTACATCATCGTGGGCTGTGCAATGGCTGGAAAATAACGGACATATTATGAGCAACCTAAACCGAGGGGCCTCATTGTAACAACAAGCTGCAGCTGTGTTCAAGGACAAAAACAAGGCCGAGACGGCCTGAGAAACTACATTCCTTCCCAAGAGATAAAGATGTTGGAATGTCGAAAACAGGGGGTCTACCTGGGGGGAGAGCATCGCGTGGACACCACACCGGGACCAATCATAGGGGGCAAAAGGGCGCGTGAACAAGTAGCTTTAGCCTATTAGCAATAAGAGAGCGGCACGTGAAGTTTGAGATAGAGTATAAATTGCTGTGTAACCTTTAATAAAGTGGCATCAACTTGATCACATTGGTCGTCTAAGTTGTGTCCGAGACTTCCACGTCGGCAACTGGTGCCCGAGCAGGGACCCAAGGGAGCCTCATCGAATACGCAGGACTCAAGCCCTGGGGAATCGGGACCCTCCCGTCGGTGCTCGCCCGAGCAAGAGAAGACGGTCCGGAGGGGGCGTAAGCCAGCCGTAGCAGGCGCTGCCCCGGCGCCTGGGAAGATGCGCGCGCGCAATCGTCGGGAATCTCGCCCTGATCAGGTGAGCGGCTGGGGAGCAGATGGGGTCCACGCTGAGTAAAGAAGAAACAGCAGTGGTTAAGCTCCTCCAACACATACTTTCTAAGAGAGGAGTTTCTTATGATGAGGGGAACCTGAGGAGGTTGCTGTTGTGGGCTCGGCAGCACGAACTAATTGCTTCAGAGACCGCAGCCTTCGAGTTAACTACTTGGGAAAAGATCGGCGCGGCACTGTGGGATGACATTAGTTCAGATTCCAAAGACAGTAGGAAACTTTCCACCGTGTGGAGAGTGGTCCTAGACACTCTGAAAGAAATGAAAGCGGAACGGCAGACCACCGCCTCCACTTTCGCTGCCTTGTCAGCAGAGGCAGAAAGTGCTGGTGCCAAGGATTCCGCTACCGCTATGACGTTCACGGGATCCCTGTTCCCTAAGGTGGCTCCAAAAAGGAGGAACGGGAATGCTGCACGCGTGGCACCCGTACGGCACGAGCAAAAATTAGCCGATTTGCTCCAGCTCGACTCCCCTCCCTGAAGCCCAGAAGATCAATCACCGGAGCTCACGGGCCGGCCCCGCTCTCGCCGGCCCCCGCCCGACCCCCCTGCCGCCGCTGTCGCCGCCGCAGCCGCCGCCGCCGCCGCCGCCTCTGCTTCCTCTTTAGAGGACGGCGCCTACCCACCCCTGCCCACGTCCTCGCCCCCGACACCTCAGTCACCGCAAGAACAATCTCGTTACGGTTTACAAGATCAGCACTTGCAAGAGTTAACGAGAAAGTTAGAGCAACTTGAAATCCGAATGCAGCAAGCGGCTCAGCCCACCCCCACAGCACCGCTGCCTCTTCCTTTTAACCCCTTCTTCCGCGACACGGGGGGGGGGCGTTGGTCAGAGGGAAACGGTGGCTATCGGGTCGCCGCCACCGTCGGCCAAAATGGGAGGGGGGGCACTGGCCCAAATGGGAGGGGGGGCACTGGGACGCGCGAGAGGTAATAATAATCCGGCAAACCGTTGGCGGGGAGTTATTCAGGATGCTATAATAGAGGGGCAGTTTAACGAACTTGGCCCAGTGACGTTCCCAGTAATAGTGACCCCACAGGGCAATGAGTGGGAAGCCTTAGATTGGAAAATGATTAAAGAAGCAAAATTAGCCGTAACACAATATGGGTTGAAATCACCATATATAAATTCGGTAATTCAGCATATCTTTACAGCACATTTATTGACTCCGTATGATGTGCGCATGATTGTACAAACCTTACTAACAGCTTCACAACAATTGCAGTTTTTCCAACATTGGCAAGTGGCCTGCGACGCTGCCGCAGCCACACCCCGTCAGCAAGGAGACCCTCTATGTGGGGTGCAAGCTCAGATGCTGATGGGGGCAGGTCCTTTTGCTAGCCCAGATTGGCAAGTGGGATTTCAACCAGAAGTGTTACGGTTAACCCAGGAATTGGCTCTCAAAATCATTCTAGCCGTACATGATGAAAAAGAGGTGCCAGCATTTACAGGAGTGAGACAGGGGCCCACGGAGCCCTACCCAAAATTCATCGACAGATTGCATGCCGCCATTAATAGCAATCCTGATTTAAGTGATGAAATGAAAGTTAAATTCCTTGATATGCTTGCTTATGACAATGCTAACGACAAAACTAAGAAAGCTTTAAGCCTTCTCCCATGACAATCTACTGCAGGTCAGCTGCTGGAGGCAGCAGAGCGAATGCTTGATCAGGAGAAAGCTGCCTTTATGGCTGCTGCGGTAGGAGCTGCAGTAACACCAATTGTCAGAGGCAAACACATCAAAGGCAAGCGAGATAAGAAGTGCTTTAACTGTGGACAAATGGGTCATTTTAAATCAGAATGTCGTGCTCACGTGTCTCGTAAGAGGGGAAATGGGAGGCAGAGCATGGCCCGCCCTCGCGTGACGACACAAGTCCAGGGTGCTTGGACCGCTGCTCCGCTGCCACCTCAGGAAGCGCAGGAGTGGATTTGGCAACAGCAGTAGCTATTACACTTACAGACACTACAATACATCTGGTTGATTCTAATCTGGTGGGACCTCTGGGACATGGTTTAAGTGCCTTATTAATTGGACGTTCCTCAGCATTTAAAAAAGGTATTTTTGTCATCCCAGGACTTATTGATGCTGACTTTGAGGGAACAATTAAAATCATGGTATACACACTTACTCCTCCTTTGACTATCATGGAGGGATCGAAAATTGCTCAGCTAATTCCATTTGAATCAAAAGTGCCTAATGCAGAACAAAAGAAGAGAGGTGAAAAAGGCTTTGGGTCCACTGGACAACCAGATGTTTTGTTAGCCCTGGACATTAGTCGGGGGAAGCCAGAGAAGCAGATGGAGATGAGACACCCTAATGGACAGACGAGTAAATTACGAATGCTCATTGACACTGGAGCAGATGTCACAATTGTACCACTTTATCTATGGCCTAGTCAGTGGCCTTTACTGCCTGCTAATACAGGAATTCTAGGGGTTGGAGGAACTCAAGTCACATCCATCAGCAGAGACACAATAGCATTTATGTTTCCGGATGGCAAGCTAGTAACCACACGTCCCTATGTGATGCACTCACCTGTGGCACTGGTGGGCAGAGATCTGCTCAGTCAAATGGGAGCTCGATTGATTACTTCGCCTTTTTAGGCGCGGCCATGGTAGAGCAGCCAATCCTAAAATTAACCTGGAAAACTGATGATCCCATATGGATCGACCAGTGGCCGCTAAAACTGGACCGGCTGCAAATTATTAATGATTTGGTACAGGAACAGCTAGATGCCGGACATATCCTGCCTTCAACTAGCCCATGGAACACACCAATTTTTACAATTCAGAAAAAGTCTGGGAAGTGGCGTCTGTTACATGATTTGAGAGCGATTAATGCGGTTATCTGTGACATGGGCACCTTACAACCTGGTTTGCCTTCCCCAGTAATGTTACCTGAAGGCTGGGATCTGGTAGTTATCGATCTAAAAGATTGCTTCTTTACAATCCCCTTACATCCAGAGGATGCTGAAAGGTTTGCCTTTACAGTGCCATCGATTAATAAGGCCGAACCAGCAAAGAGGTATCACTGGGTGGTGCTACCACAAGGGATGAAAAATTCACCCATGATCTGTCAGTCTTTCGTCGCGTGGGCTCTGGAACCCATCCGAAAACAGTATCCTCATTTACTCATTTATCATTACATGGATGATATCTTAGTGGCAGGAAAACAACTGGACTGCGAGACAATATTGGGCCAGCTAACATGCAGTCTCAAGGAGAGGGGATTAGAGATAGCACCAGAGAAAATTCAGAAACAGGGGCCATGGCTGTATCTGGGCTGGATTATTACAAATGCAATGATTCGCCCTCAAAAGGTTAAAATCAACACAAAAATAGAAACATTGTCTGATGCACAGAGATTAATTGGGGATATCCAGTGGGTTCGTAATATCTGTGGAATTACGAACGATGATCTGAAACCTTTGATGCCACTCCTGGGCACGTCTGTACAAGCTCAGGAGCGCCGTCAACTGGATGAGGATCAACAGCAAGCTTTACAAGTAATTAGCAATAAAATCATGACAACTTATACTCACAGGCGACTGGATGATAAAGCTCTTTCTTTTATGTTAGTTAACTCCGGGGGTAAACGTGAACACCCATTGGGGCTTATTATTCAGTTGAGTGAAAAAAACAAATTTACGACTTTTGGAATGGATTTTTCTCCCTTTTCAGCCCAGAAACACAGTAGTTACACGTCCTGACTTATTTTCACAGCTTGTCATAAAAGGGAGGCAGCGAATTTTAGATATTTCAGGCATCGAACCAGAAGTCATCTACATACCTGTATCTCAGTTTTATTTAGATTGGTTATTATCTGCTTCAACTGTCTTTCAAATAGCAATTGCTGATTTCTTAGGTACTATCACCAATAGTTATCCATCGGATAAGCTTTTGTCATTATTATGCCATCAGCGGTTTGTACATTTACCCTTGCGATCAGAGGTTCCAATAGAAGGGATAACTGTCTTCACTGATGTTGGACGAAAATCTCGAAGGGCTGCAGTCACCTGGAAGGAAGGGGACACCTGGGAACATCAATTACTCCCTGGAGTGCCTGGTGACTCTTTACAGACTTTAGAACTTCGAGCTGTTATCTGGACATTTCAACGCTGGTCTCAAGAACCTCTTAATATAGTATCAGACTCATTGTATGTAGTAGGTACAGTACAACGTCTGGAAAACAGCATGGTGAAACCTGTGCGAAATCCTGTATTACATACTTTGTTGTTACAATTGCTGACACTTTTGAACCAACGTCAGGATGAATATTTTATTATGCACATCCGCAGTCATCAACAATGTGGAGGCCTTGTGTTGGGAAACGCTCGAGCTGATCAACTTGTCGCTCCAGCCTGGACGGGCCCTGCCGTTAACACCTTTGAACAGGCCAGGCTGTCACACCAGTTTTTTCACCAGTCAGCAAAAATGTTAGCCAGACAATTTCACATTCCTGTGGCTGATGCTAGAGGAATTGTGCAATCCTGTCCCGATTGCCAGAAGGTGGGAGTAGGCCTCGGTTTGGGAGTAAACCCCCGAGGACTCCAACCTTTACAACTCTGGCAAATGGATGTGACCCATATCCCAGAATTTGGCAGGCTTAAATATGTGCATGTTTCTATTGATACCTTTTCTCTAGCACTCTGGGCAACAGCGCAAACAGGTGAAACAGCACGGCATGTCATCAAACATATGCATGCTGCAATTATGGCACTGGGCGTGCCTGCAGAGATCAAAACTGACAATGGTCCGGCCTACACTTCCCAGAAATTTACTCATTTTTGCCAACTCTGGGGTATACGTCACATCACAGGAATACCGCATTCCCCCACGGGACAAGCCATCGTGGAGAGAGCACATCAAACCTTGAAAGCGCTTTTCAAAAACAAAAAGGGGGAGAAGTCTTGGCTGCTGCAGAGCGACTTGCAAAAGCGGTGTATGTATTAAATTTTTTGCGGTTCACAGGTGATAGAAATGAACCACCAGTAATAATACATAGTTTGGGTTTGAAATCTGGTACATACCAATGTGACAGTAATGTTTTTGTTCAATACAGGGATGTCATTACAGGAGAATGGAGAGGACCTGCAGAACTAAGAATGACCGGTCGGGGATATGCTTGTGTTGTTACAGATACCGGCGTCAGATGGGTACCGAGTTGATGGGTGCGGCCCTGGAAAGGGGAAGTCAGGAAGAACGACGCAGAGCACTAGGCTCACTCACAGGTCCTAGGCAGGGGTTCCTGCTTGTGTTTTTACAGGTAACAATTCATCTACGTAGGCCTCTGCAAACTGGACGGAGAACCCTGTGTTTTGAGGCACTTCAGAGACATCAACATCGACTGAACCTGATTCTGACCTCGTTACTAACAGCACTACATCCAGCAAACAGAGAAGCCTTTTGTCTTTTCCTGGGCTTGCAGTCGTTTTGCACGGCTGTTCGAATACAGCCACTTATCACAGTTCAGAAGTTTATACTGAAGCAAGTTGGTTGTCTGAATTTGCCAACGAGCCAACATATCAGCAATCCACTTTTAGTTACAGAAAGGCAGGCTTAATTTTTTAGAAAACAGCAGTAGTTTGTTAAAGTTATAGGCTTAATTGAAAACCTTAGATAAAGGATTCTAGCAGAAATTGATTTTGAAGCTTTGTAGACGTTTGGCTTTGCAGTGTGTTAATTAGAACAATAAGATAGTACATAAGAGTTGTGGTGTTGGGAAAGAATGGCTCTCGAAGCTGGCAGGTGTACCAGGACACCTGAGAAAAGAAGGTGGAATGATGACTACACGTCAAATGTGGGCCACATTTGTTCTGGTTTGGCTCATATTAAGCCATGAAGGGATTCTTGACATCGAACCCAGAGCAACCATTTGGGTAACCTGGGCAAACGCATCTGGGATAAAGGATTTCTGTTTGAGTCTACAACAAGCAGATGATCCTTTTAGGACCTGTTTAATTGGCATTCCGTTGCAGGAAAATGAAACTGATTTCGAAGGATATTGGAAACAACAGAGAGTGGACCTGATTGGCAGACCAGATGATGATAGTTGTTTCATTTTAAATTGGCCCTCCATGCGTAATGCAGCTTGGCAAAAGACAGTCATTGAGAATCTAAACCAGTTAACTTCTTTACCCTTGCAAGAATTGGATTTGTTGGCCAGTGTTACACCTGTTAAGTATGTTGATGTTACGGAGATGCCAAACTGCCATAATGTGGTTCCTCAACTGCAGCCAGTGAATGGCAAAGGAGTGGTTTGGTTTGGTGACCCATGACATATTTGGTTAGCTCAGAATGGTCACCGAGATTTATTTGTAGGTTGTCAAAATGTGACAAGGCATTCTTCTTGGAATAATTTGAAAACAGGAGGATTCTCCGTAGAAACCACTGGAGGCTTTAAACTTCCACCTGGAGTGTTTCTGATTTGTGGGGATAGAGCATGGCCTGGTATTCCTGTACGACCTGTCGGTGGTCCTTGGTATCTTGGACGACTAGACTCGGGATGAGGGGCTGGTTGCAGACCTTGGTCAAAGCAGTATTGATAGTGCTAGTAGGTTTACTAATCTTGATGTTGCTTCTTCCCTGTCTGTTTCAGTGTTTGTGACGGATGTTGAATAGTCTGGGTGAACAAATGTTTAAGAAAAGAGAAGTCTCGATCGCTCAAAAACAAAAAGGGGGATTTGTGGAATGGCTGGAAAGTAACGGACATATTATGAGCGATCCAAAACAAGGGGCCTCACTGTAACAACAAGCTGCAGCTGTGTTCAAGGACAAAAACAAGGCCGAGACGGCCTGAGAAACTACATTCCTTCCCAAGAGATAAAGATGTTGGAATGTCGAAAACAGGGGGTCTACCTAAGGGGGAGAGCATCGCGTGGACGCCACACCGAGACCAATCATAGGGGGCAAAAGGGCGCGTGAACAAGTAGCTTTAGCCTATTAGCAATAAGATAGCGGCACGTGAAGCTTGAGATAGAGTATAAATTGCTGTGTAACCTTTAATAAAGTGGCATCAACTTGATCACATTGGTCGTTTAAGTTGTGTCCGAGACTCCTGCGTTGGCAGTGGGCAGCGGTTCAGTGGTGGCAATGTCACTGTGGGTGCTATATCACAGTGGGCAGCAAGTCAGTGGTGGCCATGGCACAGTGAGCAACAGGTCACTGATGGCCATGTCACTGTGGGGGCCATGTCACAGTGGGCAGCAGGTCAGTGCTGGCCATGTCACTATGGGGGCCATGTCACAGTGGGAAACAGGTCAGTAGTGGCCATGTCACTATGGAGGCTATGTCACAGTGGGTAGCAGGTCAGTGGTGGCCATGTCACTATGGGGGCTATGTCACAGTGGGCAGCAGGTCAGTGGTGGCCATGTCACGATGAGGTCATGTCACAGTGG
Organism: Strix uralensis; assembly: GCF_047716275.1. Classification (NCBI taxonomy): domain Eukaryota; kingdom Metazoa; phylum Chordata; class Aves; order Strigiformes; family Strigidae; genus Strix; species Strix uralensis. Next base: position 281,088 of record NC_133999.1, on the reverse strand, counting down.
GCAGAAGGTCAGTTGTGGCCATGTCACAGTGGGCAGCAGGGCAATGGTGGTCATGTCACTGTGGGGGATATGTCACAGTGGGAAGCAGGTCAGTGATGGCCATGGCACTGTGCGGCCCATGTAACAGTGGGCAGCAGGTCAGTGGTGGCCATGTCACTGTGGGGGCCATGTCACAGGGGGCAGCGGGTCAGTGGTGGCCATGTCACTTGGGGCCATGTCACAGTGAGCAGCAGGTCAGTTGTGGCCATGTCACTGTAGGGGACATGTCTCAGTGGGCAGCAGGTCAGTGGTGGCCATGTCACTGTGGGGGCCATGTCACATTGGGCAGCAGGTCAGTGGTGGCCATGTCACTGTGGGGGCCATGTCAGAGTGGTCAGCGGGTCAGTGGTGGCCATGTCACTGTGGGGGCCATGTCACAGTGGGCAGCATGTCAGTGGTGATCATGTTACTGTTTGGGATATGTCACAGTGGGGAGCAGGTCAGTGCTGGCCATGTCACTGTGGGTGCTACATCACAGTGGACAGCGGTTCAGTGGTGGCCATGTCACAGTGAGGTCATGTCACAGTGTGCAGCAGATCAGTTGTGGCCATGTCACAGTGAGCAACAGTCCACTGGTGGCCATGTCACTGTGGGGGCTATGGCACAGTGGATAGAAGGTCACTGGTGGCCATGTCACTGTGGGGGCCATGTCACAGTGGGCAGCAGGTCAGTTGAGGCATGTCACAGTGGGCAGCAGGTCAGTGCTGGCCATGTCACTATGGGGGCCATGTCACAGTTGGCAGCATGTCAGTGGTGGCCATGTCACTGTGGGGGCCATGTCACATTGGGCAGCAGGTCAGTAGTGGCCACGTCACTGTTGGGCCATGTCACAGAGGGCAGCAAGTCAATGGTGATCATATTACTGTTTGCGGCATGTCAGAGTGGGGAGCAGGTCAGTGGTGGCCATGTAACTGTGGGGTCCATGTCACAGTGGGCAGCGGATCAGTGGTGGCCATGTCACTGTGGGGCCATGTCACATTGGGCACCACGTCAGGGGTGGCTATGTCACTATGAGGTCATGTCACAGTGGGCAGCAGGTTAGTTGTGGCCATGTCACTATGGGGGCTACGTGACAGTGGGTAGCAGATCAGTGGTGGCCATGTCACTATGGGGGCTATGTCACAGTGGGCAGCAGGTCAGTGGTGGCCATGTAACTGTGGGGTCCATGTCACGGTGGGCAGCAGGTCAGTGGTGGCCATGTCACTGTGGGGGCCATGTCACAGTGGGCAGCGGATCAGTGGTGGACATGTCACTGTAAGGTCATATCACAGCGGGCAGCAGGTCAGTGGTGGCTATGTCACTATGGGGGTCACGTCACAGTGGGCAGCAGGTCAGTGGCGGTATGTCACTGTGGGGCCCATGTCACAGTGGGCAGCAGGTCAGTGGTGGCCATGTCACTATGGGGGCTATGTCAAAGTGAGTAGCAGGTCAGTGGTGGCCAGGTCACTATGGGGGCCATGTTACAGTCGTCAGCGTGTCAGTGGTGGCCATGTCACTGTGGGGGCCATGTCACATTGGGCAGCATGTCAGTGGTGATCATGTTACTGTTTGGGACATGTCACAGTGGGCAGCGGTTCAGTGGTGGCCATGTCACTGTGAGGTAATGTCACAGTGGGAAGCAGATCACTTGTGGCCATGTCACAGTGAGCAACAGGTCACTGGTGGCCATGTCACTGTGGGGGCCATGTCACCGTGGGCAGCAGGTCAGTGGTGGTCATGTCAATGTGGGGCCATGTCACAGTGGGCAGCAGGGCAGTGGTGGCCATGTCAATGTGGGGGCCATGTCACAGTAGGCAGCGTGTCAGTTTTAGTCATGTCAATGTGAGGTCATGTCACAGTGTGCAGCAGGTCACTGGTGGCCATGTTACAGTGAGCAACAGGCCACTGGTTGCCATGTCACTGTGGGAGCTATGTCACACTGGGCAGCAGGTCAGTGGTCGCCATGTCACTATGGGGGCCATGTCACAGTGGACAGCAGGTCAGTGGTGGCCATGTCACTATGGGCGCCATGTCACAGTGGTCAGCAGATCAGTAGTGGCCATGTCACTGTGGGGGCCATGTCACAGTGGGCAGCGGTTCTGTGGTGGCCATGTCACTGTGGGGCCATGTCACAGTGCGCAGCAGGTTAGTGGTAGCCATGTCACTGTGAGGTCATGTCACAGTGTGCAGCAGGTCAGTGGTGGCCATGTTACAGTGAGCAACAGGCCACTGGTTGCCATGTCACTGTGGGGGCTATTTCACAGTGGGCAGTAGGTCAGCTGTGGCCATGTCACTGTGGGGGACATGTCACAGTGGTCAGCGTGTCAGTTGTAGCCATATCACTATGGTGGCCATGTCACATTGGGCAGCAGATCAGTGGTGGCCATGTCACTGTGGGGGCCATGTCACAGTGGTCAGCGTGTCAGTGGTGACCATGTCACTGTGGCGGCCATGTCACAGTGGGCAGGATGTCAGTGGTGATCATATTACTGTTTGGGACATGTCACAGTGGGCAGCGGGTCAGTGGTGGCCACGTCACTGTGGGGCAATGACACAGTGGGCAGCGGGCAGTGGTGATAATGTTACTGTTTCGGACATGTCATAGTGGGCAGCAGGTCAGTGGTGGCCATGTCACTATGGGGGCCATGTCACAGTGGGCAGCAGGTCAGTAGTGGCCACGTCACTGTGGGGCCATGTCACAGTGTGCAGCAGGCAGTGATGGCCATGTCACAGTGAGCAACAGGCCACTGGTTCCCATGTCACTGTGGGGTCTATGTGACAGTGGGCAGCAGGTCAGTGGTGGCCATGTGACTATGGGGGCTATGTCACATTTGGCAGCAGGTCAGTGGTGGCCATGTCACTGTGAGGTCATGTCACAGTGTGCAGCAGGTCAGTGGTGGCCATGTCACAGTGAGCAACAGGCCACTGGTTGCCATGTCACTGTGGGGTCTAAGTCACAGTGGGCAACAGGTCAGTGGTGGCCATGTCACTGTGAGGTCATGTCACAGTGCGCAGAAGGTCAGTGTTGGCCATGTTACAGTGAGAAACAGGCCACTCGTTGCCATGTCACTGTGGGGGCTATGTCACAGTGGGCAGCAGGTCGGTGGTGGCCATGTCACTATGGGGGCCATGTCATAGTGGGCAGCATGTCAGTGGTGCCCATGTCACTATGGGGGCCATGTCACAGTGGGTAGCAGGTCAGTGGTGGCCATGTCACTGTGGGGGCCATGTCACAGTGGGCAGCAGGTCAGTAGTGGCCATGTCACTGTGAGGTCATGTCACAGTGTGCAGCAGGTCAGTGGTGGCCATGTCACAGTGAGCAACAGGCCACTGGTTGCCATGTCACTGTGGGGGCTATGTCACAGTGGGCAGCAGGTCGGTGGTGGCCATGTCACTATGGGGGCCATGTCACAGTGGGCAGCAGGTCAGTGATGGCCATGTCACATTGAGTAACAGGCCACTGGTTGCCATGTCACTGTGGGGGCTATGTCACAGTGGGCAGCAGGTCAGTTGTGGCCATGTCACTATGGGTCCATGTCACAGTGGGCAGCAGGTCAGTGGTGGCCATGTCACTATGGGGGCTATGTCACATTGGGCAGCTTGTCAGTGGTGGCCATGTCACTGAGAAGTCATGTCACAGTGTGCAGCAGGTCAGTGATGGCCATGTCACAGTGAGCAACAGGCCACTGGTTGCCATGTCACTGTGGGGGCTATGTCACAGTGGGCAGCAGGTCAGTGGTGGCCATGTCACTATGGGTGCCATGTCACAGTGGGCAGCAGGTCAGTGGTGGCCATGTCACTATGGGGGCCATGTCACAGTGGGCAGCAGGTCAGTAGTGGCCATGTCACTGTGGGGGCCATGTCACAGTGTGCAGCAGGTCAGTGATGGCCATGTCACAGTGAGCGACAGGCCACAGGTTGCCATGTCACTGTGGGGGCTATGCCAAGTGGGCAGCAGGTCAGTGGTGCTCATGTTACTATGGGGGCCATGTCACAGTGGGTAGCAGGTCAGTGGTGGCCAGGTCACTGTGGGGGCCATGTCACAGTGGGCAGCGGATCAGTGGTGGCCATGTCACTGTGGGGCCATGTCACAGTGGGCAGCAGGTCACTGGTGGCCATGTTACAGTGAGCAACAGGCCACTGGTTGCCATGTCACTGTGGGAGCTATGTCACACTGGGCAGCAGGTCAGTGGTCGCCATGTCACTATGGGGGCCATGTCACAGTGGACAGCAGGTCAGTGGTGGCCATGTCATTATGGGCGCCATGTCACAGTGGTCAGCAGATCAGTAGTGGCCATGTAACTGTGGGGGCCATGTCACAGTGGTCAGCGGGTCAGTGGTGGCCATGTCACTGTGGGGGCCATGTCACAGTGGGCAGCGGTTCTGTGGTGGCCATGTCACTATGGGGGCTATGTCACAGTGGGCAGCGGATAAGTGGTGAGCATGTCACTGTGGGTGCTACATCACAGTGTGCAGCAGGTCATTGGTGGCCATGTCACTGTGGGGCTCATGTCACAGTGGGCAGCAGCTCAGTGGTTGCCAAGTCACTGTGGGGCCATGTGACAGTGGGCAGCATGTCAGTAGTGATCATGTTACTGTATGGGACATGTCACAGTGGCGAGCAGGTCAGTGGTGGCCATGTCACTGTGAGGTCATGTCACAGTGTGCAGCAGGTCAGTGGTGGCCATGTCACTGTAGGGGCCATGTCACAGTGGGCAGCGGTTCTGTGGTGGCCATGTCACTTGGGGCCATGTCACAGTGAGCAGCAGGTCACTTGTGGCCATGTCACTGCGGGGGCTATATCACAGTGGATAGCAGGTCTGTGGTGGCCATGTCACTGTGGGGCCATGTCACAGTGCGCAGCAGGTTAGTGGTAGCCATGTCACTGTGAGGTCATGTCACAGTGGGCAACAGGTCAGTGGTGGCCATGTCACTGTGGGGGCTATGTCACAGTGGGCAGCAGGTCAGTTGTGGCCATGTCACTGTGAGGTCATGTCACAGTGTGCAGAAGGTCAGTGTTGGCCATGTTACAGTGAGAAACAGGCCACTCGTTGCCATGTCACTGTGGGGGCTATGTCACAGTGGGCAGCAGGTCGGTGGTGGCCATGTCACTATGGGGGCCATGTCACAGTGGGCAGCATGTCAGTGGTGCCCATGTCACTATGGGGGCCATGTCACAGTGGGTAGCAGGTCAGTGGTGGCCATGTCACTGTGGGGGCCATGTCACAGTGGGCAGCAGGTCAGTAGTGGCCATGTCACTGTGAGGTCATGTCACAGTGGGCAGCAGGTCAGTGATGGCCATGTCACATTGAGTAACAGGCCACTGGTTGCCATGTCACTGTGGGGGCTATGTCACAGTGGGCAGCAGGTCAGTTGTGGCCATGTCACTATGGGTCCATGTCACAGTGGGCAGCAGGTCAGTGGTGGCCATGTCACTATGGGGGCTATGTCACATTGGGCAGCTTGTCAGTGGTGGCCATGTCACTGTGAAGTCATGTCACAGTGTGCAGCAGGTCAGTGATGGCCATGTCACAGTGAGCAACAGGCCACTGGTTGCCATGTCACTGTGGGGGCTATGTCACAGTGGGCAGCAGGTCAGTGGTGGCCATGTCACTATGGGTGCCATGTCACAGTGGGCAGCAGGTCAGTGGTGGCCATGTCACTATGGGGGCCATGTCACAGTGGGCAGCAGGTCAGTAGTGGCCATGTCACTGTGGGGCCATGTCACAGTGTGCAGCAGGTCAGTGATGGCCATGTCACAGTGAGCGACAGGCCACAGGTTGCCATGTCACTGTGGGGGCTATGCCAAGTGGGCAGCAGGTCAGTGGTGCTCATGTTACTATGGGGGCCATGTCACAGTGGGTAGCAGGTCAGTGGTGGCCAGGTCACTGTGGTGCTATGTCACAGTGGTCAGCGGATCAGTGGTGGCCATGTCACTGTGGGGGCTATGTCACAGTGGGCAGCAGGTCAGTGGTGGCCATGTCACAGTGAGAAACAGGCCACTGGTTGCCATGTCACTGTGGGGTCTATGTCACAGTGGGCAGCAGGTCAGTGGTGGCCATGTCACTATGGGGGCCATGTCACAGTGGGCAGCACGTCAGTGGTGGCCATGTCACTATGGGGGCCATGTCACAGTGGTCAGCGTGTCAGTGGTGACCATGTCACTGTGGCGGCCATGTCACAGTGGGCAGGATGTCAGTGGTGATCATATTACTGTTTGGGACATGTCACAGTGGGCAGCGGGTCAGTGGTGGCCACGTCACTGTGGGGCAATGACACAGTGGGCAGCGGGCAGTGGTGATAATGTTACTGTTTCGGACATGTCATAGTGGGCAGCAGGTCAGTGGTGGCCATGTCACTATGGGGGCCATGTCACAGTGGGCAGCAGATCAGTGGTGGCCATGTCACTATGGGGGCCATATCACAATGGGCAGCAGGTCAGGGGTGGCCATGTCACTGTGAGTTCAATGTCACAGTGTGCAGCAGGTCAGTGGTGGCCATGTCACAGTGAGCAACAGGCCACTGGTTGCCATGTCACTGTGGGGGCTATGTCACAGTGGGCAGCAGGTCAGTGGTGGCCATGTCACTGTGGGGCTATATCACAGTTGTCAGCGGATCAGTGGTGGCCATGTCACTGTGGGGTCATGTCACAGTGGGCAGCAGGTCGGTAGTGCCCACGTCACTGTGGGGCCATGTCACATTGTGCAGCAGGTCAGTGATGGCCATGTCACAGTGAGCAACAGGCCACTGGTTGCCATGTCACTGTGGGGGCTATGTCACATTGGGCAGCAGGTCAGTGCTGGCCATGTCACTATGGGGGCCATGTCACAGTGGGCGGCAGGTCAGTAGTGGCCATGTCACTGTGAGGTCATGTCACAGTGTGCAGCAGGTCAGTGGTGGCCATGTCACAGTGAGCAACAGGCCACTGGTTGCCATGTCACTGTGGGGGCTATGTCACAGTGGGCAGCAGGTCACTGCTGGCCGTGTCACTATGGGGGCCATGTCACAGTGGGCAGCAGGTCGGTGGTGGCCATGTTACTGTGGGGGCCATGTCACAGTGGGAAGCAGGTCAGTAGTGGCCACGTCACTGTGGGGCCATGTCACAGTGTGCAGCAGGTCAGTGATGGCCATGTCACAGTGAGTAACAGGCCACTGGTTGCCATGTCACTGTGGGGGCTATGTCACAGTTGGCAGCAGGTCAGTGGTGGCCATGTCACTATGGGGGCCATGTCACAGTGGGCAGCAGGTCAGTGCTGGCCATGTCACTATGGGGGCCATGTCACAGTGTGCAGCAGGTCAATTGTGGCCATGTCACAGTGGGTAGCAGGGCACTGGCGGCCATGTCACTGTGGGGCCCATGTCACAGTGGGTAGCAGGTCAGTGGTGGCCACGTCACTATGGGGGTTATGTCACAGTGGGTATCAGGTCAGTGGTGGCCATGTTACTGTTTGGGATATGTCACAGTGGGGAGCAGGTCAGTGTTTGCCATGTCACTGTGGGGCCATGTCACAGTGGGGAGCAGGTCAGTGGTGGCCATGTCAATGTGGGGCCATGTCACAGTGGGCAGCAGATCAGTGGTGGCCATGTCACTGTGGGGGCAATGTCACAGTGGGCAGCGTGTCAGTTTTGGTCATGTCACTGTGAGGTCATGTCACAGTGTGCAGCAGGTCACTGGTGGCCATGTCACAGTGAGCAACAGGCCACTGGTTGCCATGTCACTGTGGGAGCTATGTAACACTGGGCAGCAGGTCAGTGGTCGCCATGTCACTATGGGGGCCATGTCACAGTGGACAGCAGGTCAGTGGTGGCCATGTCACTATGGGCGCCATGTCACAGTGGTCAGCAGATCAGTAGTGGCCATGTAACTGTGGGGGCCATGTCACAGTGGTCAGCGGGTCAGTGGTGGCCATGTCACTGTGAGGTCATGTCACAGTGGGCAGCAGATCAATTGTGGCCATATCACAATGAGCACCAGTCACCTGGTGGCCATGTCACTGTGGTGGCCAGTCACAGTGGGCAGAAAGTCAGTGGTTTCCAAGTCACTGTGGGGCCATGTGACAGTGCGCAGCATGTCAGTAGTGATCATGTTACTGTATGGGACATGTCACAGTGGGGAGCAGGTCAGTGGTGGCCATGTCACTGTGAGGTCATGTCACAGTGTGCAGCAGGTCAGTGGTGGCCATGTCAGAGTGAGCAACAGGCCACTGGTTGCCATATCACTGTGGGGATATGTCACAGTGGGCAGCAGGTCAGTTGTGGCCATGTCACTATGGGGGCCATGTCACAGTGGGCAACAGTTCAGTGGTGGCCATGTCACTGTGGGCGCCATGTCACAGTGGTCAGCGGGTCTGTGGTGGCCATGTCACTTGGGGCCATGTCACAGTGAGCAGCAGGTCAGTTGTGGCCATGTCACCATGCGGACCATGTCACAGTGGTCAGGAGATCAGTGGTGGCCATGTCACTATGGGGGCCATGTCACAGTGGGCAGCAGGTCAGTGGTGGCCATGTCACTTTGGGGGCCATGTCACAGTGGTCAGCGGGTCAGTGGTGGCCATGTCACTGTGGGGCCATGTCACAGTGGAGAGCAGGTCAGTGGTGGCCATGTCACTGTGGGGCCCATGTCACAGTGGGCAGGGGGTCCGTGGTGGCCATATCACTATGGGGGCTATGTCACAGTGGGCAGCGGATAAGTGGTGGGCATGTCACTGTGGGTGCTACATCACAGTGTGCAGCAGGTCAGTGGTGGCCATGTCACTGTGGGGGCCACGTCACAGTGTGCAGCAGGTCAGTGGTGGCCATGTCACTGTGAGGTCATGTCACAGTGTGCAGCAGGTCAGTGGTGGCCATGTTACAGTGAGCAACAGGACACTGGTTGCCATGTCACTGTGGGGGCTATTTCACAGTGGGCAGCAGGTCAGTGGTCCCCATGTCACTATGGGGGCCATGTCACAGTGGGCAGCATGTCAGTGGTGGCCAGGTCACTATGGGGGCAATGTCACAGTGGGTAGCAGGTCAGTGGTGGCCAGGTCACTGTGGGGCTATGTCACAGTGGTCAGCGGATTAGTGGTGGCCATGTCACTGTGGGGACCATGTCACAGTGGGCAGCAGGTCAGTTTTGGCCTTGTCACTATGGGTCCATGTCACAGTGGGCAGCAGGTCAGTGGTGGCCATGTCACTATGGGAGCCATGTCACAGTGGGCAGCAGGTCAGTGGTGGCCAAGTCACTATGGGGGCCATGTCACAGTGGGCAGCAGGTCAGTAGTGGCCACGTCATTGTCGGGCCATGTCACAGTGTGCAGCAGGTCAGTGATGGCCATGTCACAGTGAGCAACAGGCCACTGGCTGCCATGTCACTGTGGGGGCTATGTCACAGTGGGCAGCAGGTCAGTGCTGGCCATGTCACTATGGGGGCCATGTCACAGTGGGCAGCAGGTCAGTGGAGACCATGTCATTATGGGGGCCATGTCACAGTGGGCAGCAGGTCAGTGGTGGCCATGTCACTATGGGGGCCATGTCACAGTGTGCAGCAGGTCAGTGATGGCCATGTCACAGTGAGCAACAGGCCACTGGTTGCCATGTCACTGTGGGGGCTATGTCACAGTGGGCAGCAAGTCAGTTGTGGCCATGTCACTATGGGTCCATGTCACAGTGGGCAGCAGGTCAGTGGTGGCCATGTCACTGTGAGGTCATGTCACATTGTGCAGCAGGTCAGTGATGGCCATGTCACAGTGAGCAACAGGCCATTTGTTGCCATGTCACTGTGAGGGCTATGTCACAGTGGGCAGCAGGTCAGTGCTGGCCATGTCTCTATGGGGGCCATGTCACAGTGGGCAGCAGATCAGTGGTGGCCATGTCACTATGGGGGCCATATCACAATGGGCAGCAGGTCAGGGGTGGCCATGTCACTGTGAGTTCAATGTCACAGTGTGCAGCAGGTCAGTGGTGGCCATGTCACAGTGAGCAACAGGCCACTGGTTGCCATGTCACTGTGGGGGCTATGTCACAGTGGGCAGCAGGTCAGTGGTGGCCATGTCACTGTGGGGCTATATCACAGTTGTCAGCGGATCAGTGGTGGCCATGTCACTGTGGGGTCATGTCACAGTGGGCAGCAGGTCGGTAGTGGCCACGTCACTGTGGGGCCATGTCACATTGTGCAGCAGGTCAGTGATGGCCATGTCACAGTGAGCAACAGGCCACTGGTTGCCATGTCACTGTGGGGGCTATGTCACATTGGGCAGCAGGTCAGTGCTGGCCATGTCACTATGGGGGCCATGTCACAGTGGGCGGCAGGTCAGTAGTGGCCATGTCACTGTGAGGTCATGTCACAGTGTGCAGCAGGTCAGTGGTGGCCATGTCACAGTGAGCAACAGGCCACTGGTTGCCATGTCACTGTGGGGGCTATGTCACAGTGGGCAGCAGGTCACTGCTGGCCGTGTCACTATGGGGGCCATGTCACAGTGGGCAGCAGGTCGGTGGTGGCCATGTTACTATGGGGGCCATGTCACAGTGGGAAGCAGGTCAGTAGTGGCCACGTCACTGTGGGGCCATGTCACAGTGTGCAGCAGGTCAGTGATGGCCATGTCACAGTGAGTAACAGGCCACTGGTTGCCATGTCACTGTGGGGGCTATGTCACAGTTGGCAGCAGGTCAGTGGTGGCCATGTCACTATGGGGGCCATGTCACAGTGGGCAGCAGGTCAGTGCTGGCCATGTCACTATGGGGGCCATGTCACAGTGGGCAGCAGGTCAGTAGTGGCCACGTCACTGTGGGGCCATGTCACAGTGTGCAGCAGGCAGTGGTGGCCATGTCACAGTGAGCAACAGGCCACTGGTTGCCATGTCACTGTGGGGGCTATGTCACAGTGGGCAGCATGTCAGTGGTGGCCATGTCACTATGGGGGCTATGTCACAGTGGGTAGCATATCAGTGGTGGCCATGTTAATGTGGGGCTATATCACAGTGGTCAGCGGATCAGTGGTGGCCATGTCACTGTGGGGGCCATGTCACAGTGGGCAGCAGGTCAGTAGTGGCCACGTCACTGTGGGGCCATGTCACATTGTGCAGCAGGTCAGTGATAGCCATGTCACAGTGAGCAACAGGCCACTGGTTGCCATGTCACTGTGGGGGTATGTCACAGTGGGCAGCAGGTCAGTGCTGGCCATGTCACTGTGGGGGCCATGTCACAGTGGGAAGCAGGTCAGTAGTGACCATGTCACTATGGGGGTCACGTCACAGTGGGCAGCAGGTCAGTGGCAGTATGTCACTGTGGGTCCATGTCACAGTGGGCAGCAGGTCAGTGGTGGCCATGTCACTATGGGGGCTATGTCAAAGTGAGTAGCAGGTCAGTGGTGGCCAGGTCACTGTGGGGGCCATGTCACAGTCGTCAGCGTGTCAGTGGTGGCCATGTCACTGTGGGGGCCATGTCACATTGGGCAGCATGTCAGTGGTGATCATGTTACTGTTTGGGACATGTCACAGTGGGAAGCAGATCACTTGTGGCCATGTCACAGTGAGCAACAGGTCACTGGTGGCCATGTCACTGTGGGGGCCATGTCACCGTGGGCAGCAGGTCAGTGGTGGTCATGTCACTGTGGGGCCATGTCACAGTGGGCAGCAGGGCAGTGGTGGCCATGTCAATGTGGGGGCCATGTCACAGTAGGCAGCGTGTCAGTTTTAGTCATGTCAATGTGAGGTCATGTCACAGTGTGCAGCAGGTCACTGGTGGCCATGTTACAGTGAGCAACAGGCCACTGGTTGCCATGTCACTGTGGGAGCTATGTCACACTGGGCAGCAGGTCAGTGGTCGCCATGTCACTATGGGGGCCATGTCAAAGTGGACAGCAGGTCTGTGGTGGCCATGTTACTGTTTGGGACATGTCACAGTGGGCAGCATGTCAGTTCTTTCCATGTCACTGTGGGGCCATGTCACAGTGGGCAGCAGGTCAGTGGTGGCCATGTCACACTGAGGTCCATTTCACAGTGGGCAGTGGGTCAGTGGTGGCCATGTCACTGTGGGGGTCATGTCACATTGGGCACCAGGTCAGTGGTAGCCATGTCACGGTGAGGTCATGTCACAGTGTGCAGCAGGTCAATTGTGGCCATGTCACAGTGGGTAGCAGGGCACTGGCGGCCATGTCACTGTGGGGCCATGTCACAGTGTGCAGCAGGTCAGTGATGGCCATGTCACAGTGAGTAACAGGCCACTGGTTGCCATGTCTCTGTGGGGGCTATGTCACAGTGAGCAGCAGGTCAATTGCGGCCATGTCACTATGGGTCCATGTCACAGTGGGCAGCAGGTCAGTGGTGGCCATGTCACTATGGGGGCTATGTCACATTGGGCAGCTGGTCAGTGGTGGCCATGTCACTGTGAGGTCCTGTCACAGTGTGCAGAAGATCAGTGGTGGCCATGTCACAGTGAGCAACAGGCCACTGGTTGCCATGTCACTGTGGGGGCCATGTCACAGTGGGCAGCAGGTCAGTGCTGGCCATGTCACTATGGGGGCTATGTCACAGTGGGCAACAGGTCAGTGGTGGCCATGTCACTATGGGGGCCATGTCACAGTGGGCAGCAGGTCAGTGGTGGCCATGTCACTGTGAGGTCATGTCACAGTGTGCAGCAGGTCAGTGGTGGCCATGTCACAGTGAGAAACAGGCCACTCGTTGCCATGTCACTGTGGGGGCTATGTCACAGTGGGCAGCAGGTCAGTTGTGGCCATGTCACAGTGAGCAACAGGCCACTGGTTGCCATGTCACTGTGGGGGCTATGTCACAGTGGGCAGCAGGTCAGTGGTGGCCATGTCACTATGGGGGCCATGTCACAGTGGGCAGCAGGTCAGTAGTGGCCTCATCACTGTGGGGCCATGTCACAGTGTGCAGCAGGTCAGTGATGGCCATGTCACAGTGAGCAACAGGCCAATGGTTGCCATGTCAATGTGGGGACTATGTCACACTGGGCAGCAGGTCAGTTGTGGCCAAGTCTCTATGGGGGCCATGTCACAGTGGGCAGCATGTCAGTGGTGCCCCTGTCACTGTGGGGGCCATGTCACAGTGGGCAGCGGATCAGTGGTGGCCATGTCACTGTGGGGACCATGACACAGTAGGCAGCAGGTCAGTTGTGGCCATGTCACTATGGGGGCCATGTCACAGTGGGCAGCAGGTCAGTGGTGGCCATGTCACTATGGGGGCCATGTCACAGTGGGCAGCAGGTCAGTGGTGGCCAAGTCACTATGGGGGCTATGTCACAGTGGGCAGCTGGTCAGTGGTGGCCATGTCACTGTAAGGTCATGTCACAGTGGGAAGCAGGTCAGTGGTGGCCATGTCACAGTGAGAAACAGGACACTGGTTGCCATGTCACTGTGGGGGCTATGTCACAGTGGGCAGCAGGTCAGTTGAGGCCATGTCACTATGGGTCCATGTCACAGTGTGCAGCAGGTCAGTGGTGGCCATGTCACTGTGAGGTCATGTCACAGTGTGCAGCAGGTCAGTGTTGGCCATGTCACAGTGAGCAACAGGCCAGTGGTTGCCATGTCACTGTGGGGGCTATGTCACAGTGGGCAGCAGGTCACTGGTGGCCATGTCACTATGCGGGCCATGTCACAGTGGGCAGCAGGTCAGTGGTGGCCATGTCACTATGGGGGCCATGTCACAGTGGGCAGCAGGTCAGTGGTGGCCAAGTCACTATGGGGGCTATGTCACAGTGGGCAGCTGGTCAGTGGTGGCCATGTCACTGTAAGGTCATGTCACAGTGGGAAGCAGGTCAGTGGTGGCCATGTCACAGTGAGAAACAGGACACTGGTTGCCATGTCACTGTGGGGGCTATGTCACAGTGGGCAGCAGGTCAGTTGAGGCCATGTCACTATGGGTCCATGTCACAGTGTGCAGCAGGTCAGTGGTGGCCATGTCACTGTGAGGTCATGTCACAGTGTGCAGCAGGTCAGTGTTGGCCATGTCACAGTGAGCAACAGGCCAGTGGTTGCCATGTCACTGTGGGGGCTATGTCACAGTGGGCAGCAGGTCACTGGTGGCCATGTCACTATGCGGGCCATGTCACAGTGGGCAGTAGGTCAGTGGTGGCCATGTCACTATGGGGGCTATGTCACATTGGGTAGCAGGTCAGTGGTGGCCATGTCACTGTGAGGTCATGTCACAGTTTGCAGCAGGTCAGTGGTGGCCATGTCACAGTGAGCAACAGGCCACTGGTTGCCATGTCACTGTGGGGGCTATGTCACAGTGGGCAGCAGGTCAGTGCTGGCCATGTCACTATGGGGGCCATGTCACAGTGGGCACCAGGTCATTGGTGGCCATGTCACTATGGGGGCTATGTCACAGTAGGCAGCTGGTCAGTGGTGGCCATGTCACTGTGAGGTCATGTCACAGTGTGCAGCAGGTCAGTGGTGGCCATGTCACAGTGAGAAACAGGCCACTGGTTGCCATGTCACTGTGGGGGCTATTTCACAGTGGGCAGCATGTCAGTGGTGGCCAGGTCACTGTGGGGCTATGTCACAGTGGTCAGCGGATCAGTGGTGGCCATGTCACTGTGGGGACCATGTCACAGTGGGCAGCAGGTCAGTGGTGCCCATGTCACTATGGGGGCCATGTCACAGTGGGCAGCAGGTCAGTGGTGGCCACGTCACTGTGGGGCCATATCAAAGTGTGCAGCAGGTCAGTGATGGCCATGTCAGAGTGAGCAACAGGCCATTGGTGGCCATGTCACTGTGGGGGCTATGTCACAGTGGGCAGCAGGTATGTGGTGGCCATGTCACTATGGGGGCCATGTCATAGTGGGCAGCAGGTTAGTTGTGGCCATGTCACAGTGAGCAACAGCCACTGGTTGCCATGTCACTGTGGGGGCTATGTCACAGTGGGCAGCAGGTCAGTGGTGGCCATGTCACTATGTGGGCCATGTCACAGTGGGCAGCAGATCAGTGGTGGCCATGTCACTGTGACATCATGTCACAGTGTGCAGCAGGTCAGTGGTGGCCATGTCACAGTGAGCAACAGGCCACTGGTTGCCATGTCACTGTGGGGGCTATGTCACAGTGGGCAGCAGGTAAGTGCTGGCCATGTCACTGTGGGGGCCATGTCACAGTGGGCAGCAGGTCAGTACTGGCCACGTCAGTGTGGGGCCATGTCACAGTGTGCAGCTGCTCAGTGATGGCCATGTCACAGTGAGTAACAGGCCACTGGTTGCCATGTCACTGTGGGGACCATGACACAGTAGGCAGCAGGTCAGTTGTGGCCATGTCACTATGGGGGCCATGTCACAGTGGGCAGCAGGTCAGTGGTGGCCATGTCACTATGGGGGCCATGTCACAGTGGGCAGCAGGTCAGTGGTGGCCATGTCACTATGGGGGCTATGTCACAGTGGGCAGCTGGTCAGTGGTGGCCATGTCACTGTAAGGTCATGTCACAGTGGGAAGCAGGGCAGTGGTGGCCATGTCACAGTGAGAAACAGGCCACTTGTTGCCATGTCACTGTGGGGGCTATGTCACAGTGGGCAGCAGGTCAGTTGTGGCCATGTCACTATGGGTCCATGTCACAGTGTGCAGCAGGTCAGTGGTGGCCATGTCACTGTGAGGTCATGTCACAGTGTGCAGCAGGTCAGTGTTGGCCATGTCACAGTGAGAAACAGCCCACTGGTTGCCATGTCACTGTGGGGACCATGTCACAGTGGGCAGCAGGTCAGTTGTGGCCATGTCACTATGGGTCCATGTCACAGTGTGCAGCAGGTCAGTGGTGGCCATGTCACTGTGAGGTCATGTCACAGTGTGCAGCAGGTCAGTGTTGGCCATGTCACAGTGAGCAACAGGCCAGTGGTTGCCATGTCACTGTGGGGGCTATGTCACAGTGGGCAGCAGGTCACTGGTGGCCATGTCACTATGGGGGCCATGTCACAGTGGGCAGCAGGTCAGTGGTGGCCATGTCACTATGGGGGCCATGTCACAGTGGGCAGCAGGTCAGTGGTGGCCATGTCACAGTGGGCAGCCGGTCAGTGGTGGCCATGTCACTATGGGGGCTATGTCACATTGGGTAGCAGGTCGGTGGTGGCCATGTCACTGTGAGGTCATGTCACAGTGTGCAGCAGGTCAGTGGTGGCCATGTCACAGTGGGCAGCAGGTCAGTGGTGGCCATGTCACTATGGGGGCTATGTCACATTGGGTAGCAGGTCAGTGGTGGCCATGTCACTGTGAGGTCATGTCACAGTGTGCAGCAGGTCAGTGGTGGCCATGTCACAGTGAGCAACAGGCCACTGGTTGCCATGTCACTGTGGGGGCTATGTCACAGTGGGCAGCAGGTCAGTGCTGGCCATGTCACTATGGGGGCCATGTCACAGTGGGCACCAGGTCATTGGTGGCCATGTCACTATGGGGGCTATGTCACAGTAGGCAGCTGGTCAGTGGTGGCCATGTCACTGTGAGGTCATGTCACAGTGTGCAGCAGGTCAGTGGTGGCCATGTCACAGTGAGAAACAGGCCACTGGTTGCCATGTCACTGTGGGGGCTATTTCACAGTGGGCAGCATGTCAGTGGTGGCCAGGTCACTGTGGGGCTATGTCACAGTGGTCAGCGGATCAGTGGTGGCCATGTCACTGTGGGGACCATGTCACAGTGGGCAGCAGGTCAGTGGTGCCCATGTCACTATGGGGGCCATGTCACAGTGGGCAGCAGGTCAGTGGTGGCCACGTCACTGTGGGGCCATATCAAAGTGTGCAGCAGGTCAGTGATGGCCATGTCACAGTGAGCAACAGGCCATTGGTGGCCATGTCACTGTGGGGGCTATGTCACAGTGGACAGCAGGTATGTGGTGGCCATGTCACTATGGGGGCCATGTCATAGTGGGCAGCAGGTTAGTTGTGGCCATGTCACAGTAAGCAACAGCCACTGGTTGCCATGTCACTGTGGGGGCTATGTCACAGTGGGCAGCAGGTCAGTGGTGGCCATGTCACTATGTGGGCCATGTCACAGTGGGCAGCAGATCAGTGGTGGCCATGTCACTGTGACATCATGTCACAGTGTGCAGCAGGTCAGTGGTGGCCATGTCACAGTGAGCAACAGGCCACTGGTTGCCATGTCACTGTGGGGGCTATGTCACAGTGGGCAGCACGTCAGTGCTGGCCACGTCACTGTGGGGGCCATGTCACAGTGGGCAGCAGGTCAGTACTGGCCACGTCAGTGTGGGGCCATGTCACAGTGTGCAGCTGCTCAGTGATGGCCATGTCACAGTGAGTAACAGGCCACTGGTTGCCATGTCACTGTGGGGACCATGACACAGTAGGCAGCAGGTCAGTTGTGGCCATGTCACTATGGGGGCCATGTCACAGTGGGCAGCAGGTCAGTGGTGGCCATGTCACTATGGGGGCCATGTCACAGTGGGCAGCAGGTCAGTGGTGGCCATGTCACTATGGGGGCTATGTCACAGTGGGCAGCTGGTCAGTGGTGGCCATGTCACTGTAAGGTCATGTCACAGTGGGAAGCAGGTCAGTGGTGGCCATGTCACAGTGAGAAACAGGCCACTGGTTGCCATGTCACTGTGGGGGCTATGTCACAGTGGGCAGCAGGTCAGTTGTGGCCATGTCACTATGGGTCCATGTCACAGTGTGCAGCAGGTCAGTGGTGGCCATGTCACTGTGAGGTCATGTCACAGTGTGCAGCAGGTCAATGTTGGCCATGTCACAGTGAGAAACAGGCCACTGGTTGCCATGTCACTGTGGGCACCATGTCACAGTGGGCAGCAGGTCAGTTGTGGCTATGTCACTATGGGTCCATGTCACAGTGTGCAGCAGGTCAGTGGTGGCCATGTCACTGTGAGGTCATGTCACAGTGTGCAGCAGGTCAGTGTTGGCCATGTCACAGTGAGCAACAGACCAGTGGTTTCCATTTCACTGTAGGGGCTATGTCACAGTGGGCAGCAGGTCACTGGTGGCCATGTCACTATGGGGCCCATGTCACAGTGGGCAGCAGGTCAGTGGTGGCCATGTCACTATGGGGGCCATGTCACAGTGGGCAGCATGTCAGTGGTGGCCATGTCACTGTGGGGGCCATGTCACAGTGGGCAGCAGGTCAGTGCTGGCCACGTCACAGTGGGGCCATGTCACAGTGGGCAGCAGGTCAGTGGTGGCCATGTCACAGTGGGCAGCCGGTCAGTGGTGGCCATGTCACTGTGGGGCCATATCAAAGTGTGCAGCAGGTCAGTGATGGCCATGTCACAGTGAGCAACAGGCCATTGGTGGCCATGTCACTGTGGGGGCTATGTCACAGTGGACAGCAGGTATGTGGTGGCCATGTCACTATGGGGGCCATGTCATAGTGGGCAGCAGGTTAGTTGTGGCCATGTCACAGTAAGCAACAGCCACTGGTTGCCATGTCACTGTGGGGGCTATGTCACAGTGGGCAGCAGGTCAGTGGTGGCCATGTCACTATGTGGGCCATGTCACAGTGGGCAGCAGATCAGTGGTGGCCATGTCACTGTGACATCATGTCACAGTGTGCAGCAGGTCAGTGGTGGCCATGTCACAGTGAGCAACAGGCCACTGGTTGCCATGTCACTGTGGGGGCTATGTCACAGTGGGCAGCAGGTCAGTGCTGGCCATGTCACTGTGGGGGCCATGTCACAGTGGGCAGCAGGTCAGTACTGGCCACGTCAGTGTGGGGCCATGTCACAGTGTGCAGCTGCTCAGTGATGGCCATGTCACAGTGAGTAACAGGCCACTGGTTGCCATGTCACTGTGGGGACCATGACACAGTAGGCAGCAGGTCAGTTGTGGCCATGTCACTATGGGGGCCATGTCACAGTGGGCAGCAGGTCAGTGGTGGCCATGTCACTATGGGGGCCATGTCACAGTGGGCAGCAGGTCAGTGGTGGCCATGTCACTATGGGGGCTATGTCACAGTGGGCAGCTGGTCAGTGGTGGCCATGTCACTGTAAGGTCATGTCACAGTGGGAAGCAGGTCAGTGGTGGCCATGTCACAGTGAGAAACAGGCCACTGGTTGCCATGTCACTGTGGGGGCTATGTCACAGTGGGCAGCAGGTCAGTTGTGGCCATGTCACTATGGGTCCATGTCACAGTGTGCAGCAGGTCAGTGGTGGCCATGTCACTGTGAGGTCATGTCACAGTGTGCAGCAGGTCAGTGTTGGCCATGTCACAGTGAGAAACAGGCCACTGGTTGCCATGTCACTGTGGGCACCATGTCACAGTGGGCAGCAGGTCAGTTGTGGCTATGTCACTATGGGTCCATGTCACAGTGTGCAGCAGGTCAGTGGTGGCCATGTCACTGTGAGGTCATGTCACAGTGTGCAGCAGGTCAGTGTTGGCCATGTCACAGTGAGCAACAGACCAGTGGTTTCCATTTCACTGTAGGGGCTATGTCACAGTGGGCAGCAGGTCACTGGTGGCCATGTCACTATGGGGCCCATGTCACAGTGGGCAGCAGGTCAGTGGTGGCCATGTCACTATGGGGGCCATGTCACAGTGGGCAGCATGTCAGTGGTGGCCATGTCACTGTGGGGGCCATGTCACAGTGGGCAGCAGGTCAGTGCTGGCCACGTCACAGTGGGGCCATGTCACAGTGGGCAGCAGGTCAGTGGTGGCCATGTCACAGTGGGCAGCCGGTCAGTGGTGGCCATGTCACTATGGGGGCTATGTCACATTGGGTAGCAGGTCGGTGGTGGCCATGTCACTGTGAGGTCATGTCACAGTGTGCAGCAGGTCAGTGGTGGCCATGTCACAGTGGGCAGCAGGTCAGTGGTGGCCATGTCACTATGGGGGCTATGTCACATTGGGTAGCAGGTCAGTGGTGGCCATGTCACTGTGAGGTCATGTCACAGTGTGCAGCAGGTCAGTGGTGGCCATGTCACAGTGAGCAACAGGCCACTGGTTGCCATGTCACTGTGGGGGCTATGTCACAGTGGGCAGCAGGTCAGTGCTGGCCATGTCACTATGGGGGCCATGTCACAGTGGGCACCAGGTCATTGGTGGCCATGTCACTATGGGGGCTATGTCACAGTAGGCAGCTGGTCAGTGGTGGCCATGTCACTGTGAGGTCATGTCACAGTGTGCAGCAGGTCAGTGGTGGCCATGTCACAGTGAGAAACAGGCCACTGGTTGCCATGTCACTGTGGGGGCTATTTCACAGTGGGCAGCATGTCAGTGGTGGCCAGGTCACTGTGGGGCTATGTCACAGTGGTCAGCGGATCAGTGGTGGCCATGTCACTGTGGGGACCATGTCACAGTGGGCAGCAGGTCAGTGGTGCCCATGTCACTATGGGGGCCATGTCACAGTGGGCAGCAGGTCAGTGGTGGCCACGTCACTGTGGGGCCATATCAAAGTGTGCAGCAGGTCAGTGATGGCCATGTCACAGTGAGCAACAGGCCATTGGTGGCCATGTCACTGTGGGGGCTATGTCACAGTGGGCAGCAGGTATGTGGTGGCCAAGTCACTATGGGGGCCATGTCATAGTGGGCAGCAGGTTAGTTGTGGCCATGTCACAGTGAGCAACAGCCACTGGTTGCCATGTCACTGTGGGGGCTATGTCACAGTGGGCAGCAGGTCAGTGGTGGCCATGTCACTATGTGGGCCATGTCACAGTGGGCAGCAGATCAGTGGTGGCCATGTCACTGTGACATCATGTCACAGTGTGCAGCAGGTCAGTGGTGGCCATGTCACAGTGAGCAACAGGCCACTGGTTGCCATGTCACTGTGGGGGCTATGTCACAGTGGGCAGCAGGTCAGTGCTGGCCATGTCACTGTGGGGGCCATGTCACAGTGGGCAGCAGGTCAGTACTGGCCACGTCAGTGTGGGGCCATGTCACAGTGTGCAGCTGCTCAGTGATGGCCATGTCACAGTGAGTAACAGGCCACTGGTTGCCATGTCACTGTGGGGACCATGACACAGTAGGCAGCAGGTCAGTTGTGGCCATGTCACTATGGGGGCCATGTCACAGTGGGCAGCAGGTCAGTGGTGGCCATGTCACTATGGGGGCCATGTCACAGTGGGCAGCAGGTCAGTGGTGGCCATGTCACTATGGGGGCTATGTCACAGTGGGCAGCTGGTCAGTGGTGGCCATGTCACTGTAAGGTCATGTCACAGTGGGAAGCAGGTCAGTGGTGGCCATGTCACAGTGAGAAACAGGCCACTGGTTGCCATGTCACTGTGGGGGCTATGTCACAGTGGGCAGCAGGTCAGTTGTGGCCATGTCACTATGGGTCCATGTCACAGTGTGCAGCAGGTCAGTGGTGGCCATGTCACTGTGAGGTCATGTCACAGTGTGCAGCAGGTCAGTGTTGGCCATGTCACAGTGAGAAACAGGCCACTGGTTGCCATGTCACTGTGGGGACCATGTCACAGTGGGCAGCAGGTCAGTTGTGGCCATGTCACTATGGGTCCATGTCACAGTGTGCAGCAGGTCAGTGGTGGCCATGTCACTGTGAGGTCATGTCACAGTGTGCAGCAGGTCAGTGTTGGCCATGTCACAGTGAGCAACAGGCCAGTGGTTGCCATGTCACTGTGGGGGCTATGTCACAGTGGGCAGCAGGTCACTGGTGGCCATGTCACTATGGGGGCCATGTCACAGTGGGCAGCAGGTCAGTGGTGGCCATGTCACTATGGGGGCCATGTCACAGTGGGCAGCATGTCAGTGGTGGCCATGTCACTGTGGGGGCCATGTCACAGTGGGCAGCAGGTCAGTAGTGGCCACGTCACAGTGGGGCCATGTCACAGTGGGCAGCAGGTCAGTGGTGGCCATGTCACAGTGGGCAGCCGGTCAGTGGTGGCCATGTCACTATGGGGGCTATGTCACATTGGGTAGCAGGTCGGTGGTGGCCATGTCACTGTGAGGTCATGTCACAGTGTGCAGCAGGTCAGTGGTGGCCATGTCACAGTGGGCAGCAGGTCAGTGGTGGCCATGTCACTATGGGGGCTATGTCACATTGGGTAGCAGGTCAGTGGTGGCCATGTCACTGTGAGGTCATGTCACAGTGTGCAGCAGGTCAGTGGTGGCCATGTCACAGTGAGCAACAGGCCACTGGTTGCCATGTCACTGTGGGGGCTATGTCACAGTGGGCAGCAGGTCAGTGCTGGCCATGTCACTATGGGGGCCATGTCACAGTGGGCACCAGGTCATTGGTGGCCATGTCACTATGGGGGCTATGTCACAGTAGGCAGCTGGTCAGTGGTGGCCATGTCACTGTGAGGTCATGTCACAGTGTGCAGCAGGTCAGTGGTGGCCATGTCACAGTGAGAAACAGGCCACTGGTTGCCATGTCACTGTGGGGGCTATTTCACAGTGGGCAGCATGTCAGTGGTGGCCAGGTCACTGTGGGGCTATGTCACAGTGGTCAGCGGATCAGTGGTGGCCATGTCACTGTGGGGCCATGTCACAGTGGGCAGCAGGTCAGTGGTGCCCATGTCACTATGGGGGCCATGTCACAGTGGGCAGCAGGTCAGTGGTGGCCACGTCACTGTGGGGCCATATCAAAGTGTGCAGCAGGTCAGTGATGGCCATGTCAGAGTGAGCAACAGGCCATTGGTGGCCATGTCACTGTGGGGGCTATGTCACAGTGGGCAGCAGGTATGTGGTGGCCATGTCACTATGGGGGCCATGTCATAGTGGGCAGCAGGTTAGTTGTGGCCATGTCACAGTGAGCAACAGCCACTGGTTGCCATGTCACTGTGGGTGCTATGTCACAGTGGGCAGCAGGTCAGTGGTGGCCATGTCACTATGTGGGCCATGTCACAGTGGGCAGCAGATCAGTGGTGGCCATGTCACTGTGACATCATGTCACAGTGTGCAGCAGGTCAGTGGTGGCCATGTCACAGTGAGCAACAGGCCACTGGTTGCCATGTCACTGTGGGGGCTATGTCACAGTGGGCAGCAGGTCAGTGCTGGCCATGTCACTGTGGGGGCCATGTCACAGTGGGCAGCAGGTCAGTACTGGCCACGTCAGTGTGGGGCCATGTCACAGTGTGCAGCTGCTCAGTGATGGCCATGTCACAGTGAGTAACAGGCCACTGGTTGCCATGTCACTGTGGGGGCTATGTCACAGTGGGCAGCAGGTCAGTTGTGGTCATGTCACTATGGGGGCGATGTCACAGTGGCAGCAGGTCAGTGGTGGCCATGTCTCTATGGGGGCCATGTCACAGTGGGCAGCATGTCAGTGGTGCCCATGTCATTATGGGGGCCATGTCACAGTGGTCAGAGGATCAGTGGTGGCCATGTCACTGTGGGGACGATGTCACAGTAGGCAGCAGGTCAGTTCTGGCCATGTCACTATGGGTGCCATGTCACAGTGGGCAGCAGGTCAGTTGTGGCCATGTCACAGTGAGCAAAAGGCCACTGGTTGCCATGTCACTGTGGGGGGCATGTCACAGTGGGCAGCATGTCAGTGGTGGCCATGTCACTATGGGGGCCATGTCACAGTGGGCAGCAGGTCAGTAGTGGCCACATCACTGTGGGGCCATGTCACAGTGTGCAGCAGGTCAGTGATGGCCATGTCACAGTGAGCAACAGGCCAATGGTTGCCATGTCACTGTGGGGGCTATGTCACAGTGGGCAGTAGGTCAGTGGTGGCCATGTCACTATGGGGGCCATGTCACAGTGGGCAGCAGATCAGTGGTGGCCATGTCACTGTGAGGTCATGTCACAATGTGCAGCAGGTCAGTTGTGGCCATGTCACAGTGAGCAACAGGCCACTGGTTGCCATGTCACAGTGGGGACTATGTCACAGTGGGCAGCATGTCAGTGTTGGCCATGTCACTATGGGGGCCATGTCACAGTGGGCAGCAGGTCAGTTGTGGCCATGTCACAGTGAGCAACAGGCCACTGGTTGCCATGTCACTGTGGGGGCTATGTCTCAGTGGGCAGCAGGTCAGTGGTGGCCATGTCACTATGGGGGCCATGTCACAGTGGGCAGCAGGTCAGTGTTGGCCATGTCACTATGGGGGCTATGTCAGGGTGGGCAGCAGGTCAGTTGTGGCCAAGTCTCTATGTGGGCCATGTCACAGTGGGCAGCATGTCAGTGGTGCCCATGTCACGGTGGGGGCCATGTCACAGTGGGCAGCGGATCAGTGGTGGCCATGTCACTGTGGGGACCATGTCACAGTAGGCAGCAGGTCAGTTGTGGCCATGTCACTATGGGGTCCATGTCACAGTCGGCAGCAGGTCAGTTGTGGCCACGTCACTATGGTGGCCATGTCACAGTGGGCAGCAGGTCAGTGGTGGCCATGTCACTGTGGGGGCCATGTCACAGGGGGCAGCATGTCAGTGGTGGCCATGTCACTATGGGGGCCATATCAGAGTGGGCAGCAGGTCAGTTGTGGCCATGTCACAGTGAGCAACAGGCCACTGGTTGCCATGTCACTGTGGGGGCTATGTCACAGTGGGCAGCAGGTCAGTGGTGGCCATGTCACTATGGGGGCCATGTCACAGTGGGCAGCAGGTCAGTAGTGGCCACATCACTGTGGGGCCATGTCACAGTGTGCAGCAGGTCAGTGATGGCCATGTCACAGTGAGCAACAGGCCAATGGTTGCCATGTCACTGTGGGGACTATGTCACACTGGGCAGCAGGTCAGTTGTGGCCAAGTCTCTATGGGGGCCATGTCACAGTGGGCAACATGTCAGTGGTGCCCCTGTCACTGTGGGGGCCATGTCACAGTGGGCAGCGGATCAGTGGTGGCCATGTCACTGTGGGGACCATGACACAGTAGGCAGCAGGTCAGTTGTGGCCATGTCACTATGGGGGCCATGTCACAGTGGGCAGCAGGTCAGTGGTGGCCATGTCACTATGGGGGCCATGTCACAGTGGGCAGCAGGTCAGTGGTGGCCATGTCACTATGGGGGCTATGTCACAGTGGGCAGCTGGTCAGTGGTGGACATGTTACTGTAAGGTCATGTCACAGTGGGAAGCAGGTCAGTGGTGGCCATGTCACAGTGAGAAACAGGCCACTGGTTGCCATGTCACTGTGGGGGCTATGTCACAGTGGGCAGCAGGTCATTTGTGGCCAAGTCTATATGGGGGCCATGTCAAAGTGGGCAGCAAGTCAGTGGTGGCCATGTCACTGTGACGTCATGTCACAGTGTGCAGCAGGTCAGTGGTGGCCATGTCACAGTGAGCAACAGGCCACTGGTTGCCATGTCACTGTGGGGGCCATGTCACAGTGGGCAGCAGGTAAGTGCTGGCCACTTCAGTGTGGGGACATGACACAGTGGGAAGCAGGTCAGTGGTGGCCATGTCACTGTGGGGGCCATGTCACAGTGGGCAGCAGGTCAGTAGTGGCCACGTATAATGTGGGGCCATGTCACAGTGTGCAGCAGCTCAGTGATGGCCATGTCACAGTGAGTAACAGGCCACTGGTTGCCATGTCACTGTGGGGGCTATGTCACAGTGGGCAGCAGGTCAGTTGTGGCCATGTCACTATGGGGGCGATGTCACAGTGGGCAGCAGGTCAGTGGTGGCCATGTCACTATGGGGGCTATGTCAGAGTGGGCATCAGGTCAGTTGTGGCCAAGTCTCTATGGGGGCCATGTCACAGTGGGCAGCATGTCAGTGGTGCCCATGTCACTGTGGGGACCATGTCACAGTGGTCAGCGGATCAGTGGTGGCCATGTCACTGTGGGGACCATGTCACAGTAGGCAGCAGGTCAGTTGTGACCATGTCACTATGTGGTCCATGTCACAGTGGGCAGCAGGTCAGTTGTGGCCACGTCACTATGGGGGCCATGTCACAGTGGGCAGCAGGTCAGTGGTGGCCATGTCACTGTGGGGGCCATGTCACAGTGGGCAGCAGGTCAGTGGTGGCCATGTCACTATGGGGGCCATGTCACAGTGGGCAGCAGGTCATTTGTGGCCATGTCACTGTGAGCAACAGGCCACTGGTTGCCATGTCACTGTGGGGGCCATGTCACAGTGGGCGGCAGGTCAGTGGTGGCCATGTCACTATGGGGGCCATGTCACAGTGGACAGCAGGTCAGTAGTGGCCACATCACTGTGGGGCCATGTCACAGTTTGCAGCAGGTCAGTGATGGCCATGTCACAGTGAGCAACAGGCCAATGGTTGCCATGTCACTGTGGGGGCTATGTCACAGTGGGCAGCAGGTCAGTGGTGGCCATGTCACTATGGGGGCCATGTCACAGTGGGCAGCAGATCAGTGGTGGCCATGTCACTGTGAGGTCATGTCACAGTGTGCAGCAGTTCAGTGGTGGCCATGTCACAGTGAGCAACAGGCCACTGGTTGCCATGTCACTGTGGGGACTATGTGACACTGGGCAGCAGGTCAGTTGTGGCCAAGTCTCTATGGGGGCCATGTAACAGTGGGCAGCATGTCAGTGGTGCCCATGTCACTGTGGGGGCCATGTCACAGTGGCCAGCATGTCAGTGGTGGCCATGTCACTATGGATGCCATGTCACAGTGGGCAGCAGGTCAGTTGTGGCCATGTCACTATGGGGGCAATGTCACAGTGGGCAGCAGGTCAGTGGTGGCCATGTCACTATGGGGGCTATGTCACAGTGCGCAGCAGGTCAGTGCTGGCCATGTCACTGTGGGGGCCATGTCACAGTGGTCAGCGGAGCAGTGGTAGCCATGTCACTATGGGTCCATGTTACAGTGGGCAGCAGGTCAGTGGTGGCCATGTCACTATGGGGGCTATGTCACATTGGGCAGCAGGTCAGTGGTGGCCATGTCACAGTGAGCAACAGGCCACTGGTTGCCATGTCACTGTGGGGACTATGTCACAGTGGGCAGCAGGTCAGTGGTGGCCATGTCACTATGGGGGCCATGTCACAGTGGGCAGCAGGTCAGTAGTGGCCACATCACTGTGGGGCCATATCACAGTGTGCAGCAGGTCAGTGATGGCCATGTCACAGTGAGCAACAGGCCAGTGGTTGCCATGTCACTGTGGGGACTATGTCACAGTGGGCAGCAGGTCAGTGCTGGTCATGTCACAATGGGGGCCATGCCACAGTGGGCAGCAGATCAGTGGTGGCCATGTCACTATGTGGGCCATATCACAGTGGGCAGCATGTCAGTGGTGGCCATGTCACTGTGAGGTCATGTCACAGTGTGCAGCAGTTCAGTGGTGGCCATGTCACAGTGAGTAACAGGCCACTGGTTGCCATGTCACTGTGGGGGCTATGTCACAGTGGGCAGCAGGTCAGTTGTGGCCAAGTCTCTATGGGGGCCATGTCACAGTGGGCAGCATGTCAGTGGTGCCCATGTCATTATGGGGGCCATGTCACAGTGGTCAGCGGATCAGTGGTGGCCATATCACTGTGGGGACCATGTCACAGTAGGCAGCAGGTCAGTTGTGGCCATGTCACTATGGGTTCATGTCACAGTGGGCAGCAGGTCAGTGGTGGCCATGTCACTATGGGGGCTATGTCACATTTGGCAGTAGGTCAGTGGTGGCCATGTCACTGTGAGGTCATGTCAGAGTGTGCAGCAGTCAGTGGTGGCCATGTCACACTGAGCAACAGGCCACTTATTGCCATATCACTGTGGGGTCTATGTCACAGTGGGCAGCAGGTCAGTTGTGGCCATGTCACTATGGGTCCATGTCACAGTGGGCAGCAGGTCAGTGGTGGCCATGTCACTATGGGGGCTACGTCACATTGGGCAGCAGGTCAGTGGTGGCCATGTCACTGTGAGGTCATGTCACAGTGTGCAGCAGGTCAGTGGTGGCCATGTCACAGTGAGCAACAGGCCACTTGTTGCCATGTCACTGTGGGGGTCATGTCACAGTGGGCAGCAGGTCAGTGGTGGCCATGTCACTATGGGTCCATGTCACAGTGTGCAGCAGGTCAGTGGTGGCCATGTCACTATGGGGGCTATGTCACATTGGGTAGCAGGTCAGTGGTGGCCATGTCACTGTGAGGTCATGTCACAGTGTGCAGCAGGTCAGTGGTGGCCATGTCACAGTGAGCAACAGGCCACTGGTTGCCATGTCACTGTGGGGGCTATGTCACAGTGGGCAGCAGGTCAGTGCTGGCCATGTCACTATGGGGGCCATGTCACAGTGGGCACCAGGTCATTGGTGGCCATGTCACTATGGGGGCTATGTCACAGTAGGCAGCTGGTCAGTGGTGGCCATGTCACTGTGAGGTCATGTCACAGTGTGCAGCAGGTCAGTGGTGGCCATGTCAGAGTGAGCAACAGGCCAGTGGTTGCCATGTCACTGTGGGGGCTATGTCAGAGTGGGCAGCATGTCAGTGGTGGCCAGCTCACTGTGGGGCTATGTCACAGTGGTCAGCGGATCAGTGGTGGCCATGTCACTGTGGGGACCATGTCACAGTAGGCAGCAGGTCAGTTGTGGCCATGTCACTATGGGTCCATGTCACAGTGGGCAGCAGGTCAGTGGTGGCCATGTCACTGTGAGGTCATGTCACAGTGTGCAGCAGGTCAGTGGTGGCCATGTCACAGTGAGAAACAGGCCACTGGTTGCCATGTCACTGTGGGGGCTATGTCACAGTGGGCAGCAGGTCAGTGGTGGCCATGTCACTATGGGGGCCATGTCACAGTGGGCAGCAGGTCAGTAGTGGCCACATCACTGTGGGGCCATGTCACAGTGTGCAAAAGATCAGTGATGGACATGTCACAGTGAGCAACAGGCCACTGGTTTCCATGTCACTGTGGGGGCTATGTCACAGTGGGCAGCAGGTCAGTGGTGGCCATGTCACTATGGGGTAATGTCACAGTGGGCAGCAGGTCAGTGGTGGCCATGTCACTATGGGGGTCTTGTCACAGTGGGCAGCAGGTCAGTAGTGGCCACGTCACTGTGGGGCCATTTCACAGTGTGCCGCCGGTCAGTGATGGCCATGTCACAGTGAGCAACAGGCCACTGGTTGCCATGTCACTGTGGGGGCTATGTCACAGTGGGCAGCAGGTCAGTGCTGGCCTTGTCACTATGGGGGCCATGTCACAGTGGGCAGCAGGTCAGTGGTGGCCATGTCACTATGGGGGTAATGTCACAGTGGGCAGCAGGTCAGTAGTGGCCACTTCACTGTGGAGCCATGTCACAGTGTGCAGCAGGTCAGTGATGTCAATGTCACAGTGAGCAACAGGCCAGTGGTTGCCATGTCACTGTGGGGGCTATGTCACAGTGGGCAGCAGGTCAGTGCTGGCCATGTCACTATGGGGGCCATGTCACACTGGGCAGCAGGTCAGTGGTGGCCATGTCACTATGGGGGCCATGTCACAGTGTGCAGCAGATCAGTGGTGGCCATGTCACTATGGGGGTCATGTCACAGTGGGCAGCAGGTCAGTAGTGGCCACGTCACTGTGGGGCCATGTCACAGTGTGCAGCAGGTCAGTGATGGCCATGTCACAGTGAGCAACAGGCCAGTGGTTGCCATGTCACTGTGGGGGCTATGTCACAGTGGGCAGCAGGTCAGTTGTGGCCAAGTCTCTATGGGGGCCATGTCACAGTGGGCAGCATGTCAGTGGTGCCCATGTCATTATGGGGGCCATGTCACAGTGGTCAGCGGATCACTGCTGGCCATGTCACTGTGGGGACTATGTCACAGTAGGCAGCAGGTCAGTTGTGGCCATGTCATTATGGGTCCATGTCACAGTGGGCAGTAGGTCAGTGGTGGCCATGTCACTATTGGGGCTCTGTCACATTGGGCAGCAGGTCAGTGGTGGCCATGTCACTGTGAGGTCATGTCACAGTGTGCAGCAGTCAGTGGTGGCCATGTCACAGTGAGCAACAGGCCACTGGTTGCCATATCACTGTGGGGTCTATGTCACAGTGGGCAGCAGGTCAGTGGTGGCCATGTCACTATGGGGGCCATGTCACAGTGGACAGCATGTCAGTGTTGGCCAGGTCATTATGGGGGCCATTTCACAGTGGTTAGCAGGTCAGTGGTGGCCATGTCACTATGGGGGCCATGTCACAGTGGGCAGCAGGTCAGTGGTGGCCATGTCACTGTGGTGGCCATGTCATAGTGGGCAGCAGGTCAGTAGTGGCCATGTCACTATGGGGGTAATGTCACAGTGGGCAGCAGGTCAGTAGTGGCCACGTCACTGTGGGGCCATGTCACAGTGTGCAGCAGGTCAGTGATGTCCATGTCACAGTGAGCAACAGGTCAGTGGTGGCCATGTCACTGTGGTGGCCATGTCATAGTGGGCAGCATGTCAGTAGTGGCCATGTCACTATGGGGGTAATGTCACAGTGGGCAGCAGGTCAGTGGTGGCCATGTCACTATGGGGGCCATGTCACAGTGGGCAGCAGGTCAGTGGTGGCCATGTCACTATGGGGGCCATGTCAGAGTGGGCAGCAGGTCAGTGGTGGCCATGTCACTATGGGGGCTATGTCACAGTGGGCAGCTGGTCAGTAGTGGCCACGTCACTGTGGGGCCATGTCACAGTGTGCAGCAGGTCAGTGATGGCCATGTCACAGTGAGCAACAGGCCAGTGGTTGCCATGTCACTGTGGGGGCTATGTCACAGTGGGCAGCAGGTCAGTGCTGGCCATGTCACTATGGGGGCCATGTCACAGTGGGCAGCAGGTCAGTGGTGCCCATGTCACTATGGGGGCTATGCCACATTGGGTAGCAGGTCAGTGGTGGCCATGTGACTGTGAGGTCATGTCACAGTGTGCAGCAGGTCAGTGGTGGCCATGTCACAGTGAGCAATAGGCCACTGGTTGCCATGTCACTGTGGGGGCTATGTCACAGTGGGAAGCAGGTCAGTGGTGGCCATGTCACAGTGAGAAACAGGCCACTGGTTGCCATGTCACTGTGGGGGCTATGTCACAGTGGGCAGCCGGTCAGTTGTGGCCAAGTCTGTATGGGGGCCATGTCAGAGTGTGCAGCAGGTCAGTGGTGCCCATGTCACTATGGGGGCCATGTCACAGTGGGCAGCATGTCAGTGGTGCCCATGTCACTATGGGGGCCATGTCACAGTGGGGAGCATGTCAGTGGTGGCCAGGTCACTGTGGGGACCATATCACAGTGGGCAGCAGGTCAGTTGTGGCCGTGACATTATGGGTCCATATCACAGTGGGCAGCAGGTCAGTGGTGGCCGTGTCACAGAGAGCAACAGGCCACTGGTTGCCATGTCACTGTGGGGGCTATGTCACAGTGGGCAGCAGGTCAGTGGTGGCCATGTCACTATGGGGGCCATGTCACAGTGGGCAGCAGGTCAGCAGTGGCCACGTCACTATGGGGGCTATGTCACAGTGGGTAGCAGGTCAGTGGTGGCCATGTCACTGTGGGGGCCATGTCAGTGTGGTCAGCGGGTCAGTGGTGGTCATGTCACTGTGGGGGTCAACTCACAGTGGTCAGCGGGTCAGTGGTGGCCATGTCACTGTGAGGTCATGTCACAGTGGGCAGCAGATCAGTTGTGGCCATGTCACAATGAGCAACAGTCCACTGGTGGCCATGTCACTGTGCTGGCCAGTCACAGTGGGCAGCAGGTCAGTGGTGGCCACGTCACTGTGGGGCCATGTGACAGTGGGCAGCATGTCAGTAGTGATCATGTTACTGTATGGCTCATGTCACAGTGGGGAGCAGGTCAGTGGTGTCCATGTGACTGTGAGTTCATGTCACAGTGGGCAGCAGGTCAGTTGTCGCCAAGTCTCTATGGGGGCCATGTCACAGTGGGCAGCAGGTCAGTAGTGGCCATGTCACTATGGGGGTGATGTCACAGTGCGTAGTAGGTCAGTGGTGGCCATGTCACTGTGGGGGCCACGTCACAGTGGTCAGTGGGTCAGTGGTGGCCATGTCACTGTGAGGTCATTACAGTGGGCAGCAGATCAGTTGTGGCCATGTCACAATCAGCAACAGTCCACTGTTTGCCATGTCACTGTGGTGGCCAATCACAGTGGGCAGCAGGTCAGTGGTGGCCATGTCACTGTGAGGTCATGTCACGGTGTGCAGCAGGTCAGTGGTTGCCATGTCACAGTGAGCAACAGGCCACTGGTTGCCATGTCAATGTGGGGGCTATGTCACAGTGGGCAGCAGGTCACTTGTGGCCATGTCACTATGGGGCCATGTCACAGATTGCAGCATGTCAGTGGTGATCATGTTACTGTTTGGGACATGTCACAGTGGGTAACAGGTCAGTGGTGGCCATGTCACTGTGAGGTCATGTCACAGTGTGCAGCAGGTCAGTGATGGCCATGTCACAGTGAGCAACAGGCCCCTGATTGCCATGTCACTGTGGGGACTATGTCACAGTGGGCAGCAGGTCAGTGCTGGCCATGTCACTGTGGGGGCCATGTCACAGTCTGGCAGCGGGTCAGTGGTGGCCATGTCACTTGGGGCCATGTCACAGTGAGCAACAGGCCACTGGTTGCCATGTCACTGTGGGGGCTATTTCCAGTGGGCAGCAGGTCAGTGGTGGCCATGTCACTATGGGGTAATGTCACAGTGGGCAGCAGGTCAGTGGTGGCCATGTCACTATGGGGGTCATGTCACAGTGGGCAGCAGGTCAGTAGTGGCCACGTCACTGTGGGGCCATTTCACAGTGTGCCGCCGGTCAGTGATGGCCATGTCACAGTGAGCAACAGGCCACTGGTTGCCATGTCACTGTGGGGGCTATGTCACAGTGGGCAGCAGGTCAGTGCTGGCCTTGTCACTATGGGGGCCATGTCACAGTGGGCAGCAGGTCAGTGGTGGCCATGTCACTATGGGGGTAATGTCACAGTGGGCAGCAGGTCAGTAGTGGCCACTTCACTGTGGAGCCATGTCACAGTGTGCAGCAGGTCAGTGATGTCAATGTCACAGTGAGCAACAGGCCAGTGGTTGCCATGTCACTGTGGGGGCTATGTCACAGTGGGCAGCAGGTCAGTGCTGGCCATGTCACTATGGGGGCCATGTCACACTGGGCAGCAGGTCAGTGGTGGCCATGTCACTATGGGGGCCATGTCACAGTGGGCAGCAGGTCAGTGGTGGCCATGTCACTATGGGGGCCATGTCACAGTGTGCAGCAGATCAGTGGTGGCCATGTCACTATGGGGGTCATGTCACAGTGGGCAGCAGGTCAGTAGTGGCCACGTCACTGTGGGGCCATGTCACAGTGTGCAGCAGGTCAGTGATGGCCATGTCACAGTGAGCAACAGGCCAGTGGTTGCCATGTCACTGTGGGGGCTATGTCACAGTGGGCAGCAGGTCAGTTGTGGCCAAGTCTCTATGGGGGCCATGTCACAGTGGGCAGCATGTCAGTGGTGCCCATGTCATTATGGGGGCCATGTCACAGTGGTCAGCGGATCACTGCTGGCCATGTCACTGTGGGGACTATGTCACAGTAGGCAGCAGGTCAGTTGTGGCCATGTCATTATGGGTCCATGTCACAGTGGGCAGTAGGTCAGTGGTGGCCATGTCACTATTGGGGCTCTGTCACATTGGGCAGCAGGTCAGTGGTGGCCATGTCACTGTGAGGTCATGTCACAGTGTGCAGCAGTCAGTGGTGGCCATGTCACAGTGAGCAACAGGCCACTGGTTGCCATATCACTGTGGGGTCTATGTCACAGTGGGCAGCAGGTCAGTGGTGGCCATGTCACTATGGGGGCCATGTCACAGTGGACAGCATGTCAGTGTTGGCCAGGTCATTATGGGGGCCATTTCACAGTGGGTAGCAGGTCAGTGGTGGCCATGTCACTATGGGGGCCATGTCACAGTGGGCAGCAGGTCAGTGGTGGCCATGTCACTGTGGTGGCCATGTCATAGTGGGCAGCAGGTCAGTAGTGGCCATGTCACTATGGGGGTAATGTCACAGTGGGCAGCAGGTCAGTAGTGGCCACGTCACTGTGGGGCCATGTCACAGTGTGCAGCAGGTCAGTGATGTCCATGTCACAGTGAGCAACAGGCCAGTGGTTGCCATGTCACTGTGGGGGCTATGTCACAGTGGGCAGCAGGTCAGTGCTGGCCATGTCACTATGGGGGCCATGTCACAGTGGGCAGCAGGTCAGTGGTGCCCATGTCACTATGGGGGCCATGTCAGAGTGGGCAGCAGGTCAGTGGTGGCCATGTCACTATGGGGGCTATGTCACAGTGGGCAGCTGGTCAGTAGTGGCCACGTCACTGTGGGGCCATGTCACAGTGTGCAGCAGGTCAGTGATGGCCATGTCACAGTGAGCAACAGGCCAGTGGTTGCCATGTCACTGTGGGGGCTATGTCACAGTGGGCAGCAGGTCAGTGCTGGCCATGTCACTATGGGGGCCATGTCACAGTGGGCAGCAGGTCAGTGGTGCCCATGTCACTATGGGGGCTATGCCACATTGGGTAGCAGGTCAGTGGTGGCCATGTGACTGTGAGGTCATGTCACAGTGTGCAGCAGGTCAGTGGTGGCCATGTCACAGTGAGCAATAGGCCACTGGTTGCCATGTCACTGTGGGGGCTATGTCACAGTGGGAAGCAGGTCAGTGGTGGCCATGTCACAGTGAGAAACAGGCCACTGGTTGCCATGTCACTGTGGGGGCTATGTCACAGTGGGCAGCCGGTCAGTTGTGGCCAAGTCTGTATGGGGGCCATGTCAGAGTGTGCAGCAGGTCAGTGGTGCCCATGTCACTATGGGGGCCATGTCACAGTGGGCAGCATGTCAGTGGTGCCCATGTCACTATGGGGGCCATGTCACAGTGGGGAGCATGTCAGTGGTGGCCAGGTCACTGTGGGGACCATATCACAGTGGGCAGCAGGTCAGTTGTGGCCGTGACATTATGGGTCCATATCACAGTGGGCAGCAGGTCAGTGGTGGCCGTGTCACAGAGAGCAACAGGCCACTGGTTGCCATGTCACTGTGGGGGCTATGTCACAGTGGGCAGCAGGTCAGTGGTGGCCATGTCACTATGGGGGCCATGTCACAGTGGGCAGCAGGTCAGCAGTGGCCACCTCACTATGGGGGCTATGTCACAGTGGGTAGCAGGTCAGTGGTGGCCATGTCACTGTGGGGGCCATGTCAGTGTGGTCAGCGGGTCAGTGGTGGTCATGTCACTGTGGGGGTCAACTCACAGTGGTCAGCGGGTCAGTGGTGGCCATGTCACTGTGAGGTCATGTCACAGTGGGCAGCAGATCAGTTGTGGCCATGTCACAATGAGCAACAGTCCACTGGTGGCCATGTCACTGTGCTGGCCAGTCACAGTGGGCAGCAGGTCAGTGGTGGCCACGTCACTGTGGGGCCATGTGACAGTGGGCAGCATGTCAGTAGTGATCATGTTACTGTATGGCTCATGTCACAGTGGGGAGCAGGTCAGTGGTGTCCATGTGACTGTGAGTTCATGTCACAGTGGGCAGCAGGTCAGTTGTCGCCAAGTCTCTATGGGGGCCATGTCACAGTGGGCAGCAGGTCAGTAGTGGCCATGTCACTATGGGGGTGATGTCACAGTGGGTAGTAGGTCAGTGGTGGCCATGTCACTGTGGGGGCCACGTCACAGTGGTCAGTGGGTCAGTGGTGGCCATGTCACTGTGAGGTCATTACAGTGGGCAGCAGATCAGTTGTGGCCATGTCACAATCAGCAACAGTCCACTGTTTGCCATGTCACTGTGGTGGCCAATCACAGTGGGCAGCAGGTCAGTGGTGGCCATGTCACTGTGAGGTCATGTCACGGTGTGCAGCAGGTCAGTGGTTGCCATGTCACAGTGAGCAACAGGCCACTGGTTGCCATGTCAATGTGGGGGCTATGTCACAGTGGGCAGCAGGTCACTTGTGGCCATGTCACTATGGGGCCATGTCACAGATTGCAGCATGTCAGTGGTGATCATGTTACAGTTTGGGACATGTCACAGTGGGTAACAGGTCAGTGGTGGCCATGTCACTGTGAGGTCATGTCACAGTGTGCAGCAGGTCAGTGATGGCCATGTCACAGTGAGCAACAGGCCCCTGATTGCCATGTCACTGTGGGGACTATGTCACAGTGGGCAGCAGGTCAGTGCTGGCCATGTCACTGTGGGGGCCATGTCACAGTCTGGCAGCGGGTCAGTGGTGGCCATGTCACTTGGGGCCATGTCACAGTGAGCAACAGGCCACTGGTTGCCATGTCACTGTGGGGGCTATTTCCAGTGGGCAGCAGGTCAGTGGTGGCCATGTCACTATGGGGTAATGTCACAGTGGGCAGCAGGTCAGTGGTGGCCATGTCACTATGGGGGTCATGTCACAGTGGGCAGCAGGTCAGTAGTGGCCACGTCACTGTGGGGCCATTTCACAGTGTGCCGCCGGTCAGTGATGGCCATGTCACAGTGAGCAACAGGCCACTGGTTGCCATGTCACTGTGGGGGCTATGTCACAGTGGGCAGCAGGTCAGTGCTGGCCTTGTCACTATGGGGGCCATGTCACAGTGGGCAGCAGGTCAGTGGTGGCCATGTCACTATGGGGGTAATGTCACAGTGGGCAGCAGGTCAGTAGTGGCCACTTCACTGTGGAGCCATGTCACAGTGTGCAGCAGGTCAGTGATGTCAATGTCACAGTGAGCAACAGGCCAGTGGTTGCCATGTCACTGTGGGGGCTATGTCACAGTGGGCAGCAGGTCAGTGCTGGCCATGTCACTATGGGGGCCATGTCACACTGGGCAGCAGGTCAGTGGTGGCCATGTCACTATGGGGGCCATGTCACAGTGGGCAGCAGGTCAGTGGTGGCCATGTCACTATGGGGGCCATGTCACAGTGTGCAGCAGATCAGTGGTGGCCATGTCACTATGGGGGTCATGTCACAGTGGGCAGCAGGTCAGTAGTGGCCACGTCACTGTGGGGCCATGTCACAGTGTGCAGCAGGTCAGTGATGGCCATGTCACAGTGAGCAACAGGCCAGTGGTTGCCATGTCACTGTGGGGGCTATGTCACAGTGGGCAGCAGGTCAGTTGTGGCCAAGTCTCTATGGGGGCCATGTCACAGTGGGCAGCATGTCAGTGGTGCCCATGTCATTATGGGGGCCATGTCACAGTGGTCAGCGGATCACTGCTGGCCATGTCACTGTGGGGACTATGTCACAGTAGGCAGCAGGTCAGTTGTGGCCATGTCATTATGGGTCCATGTCACAGTGGGCAGTAGGTCAGTGGTGGCCATGTCACTATTGGGGCTCTGTCACATTGGGCAGCAGGTCAGTGGTGGCCATGTCACTGTGAGGTCATGTCACAGTGTGCAGCAGTCAGTGGTGGCCATGTCACAGTGAGCAACAGGCCACTGGTTGCCATATCACTGTGGGGTCTATGTCACAGTGGGCAGCAGGTCAGTGGTGGCCATGTCACTATGGGGGCCATGTCACAGTGGACAGCATGTCAGTGTTGGCCAGGTCATTATGGGGGCCATTTCACAGTGGGTAGCAGGTCAGTGGTGGCCATGTCACTATGGGGGCCATGTCACAGTGGGCAGCAGGTCAGTGGTGGCCATGTCACTGTGGTGGCCATGTCATAGTGGGCAGCAGGTCAGTAGTGGCCATGTCACTATGGGGGTAATGTCACAGTGGGCAGCAGGTCAGTAGTGGCCACGTCACTGTGGGGCCATGTCACAGTGTGCAGCAGGTCAGTGATGTCCATGTCACAGTGAGCAACAGGCCAGTGGTTGCCATGTCACTGTGGGGGCTATGTCACAGTGGGCAGCAGGTCAGTGGTGGCCATGTCACTATGGGGGCCATGTCACAGTGGGCAGCAGGTCAGTGGTGGCCATGTCACTATGGGGGCCATGTCAGAGTGGGCAGCAGGTCAGTGGTGGCCATGTCACTATGGGGGCTATGTCACAGTGGGCAGCTGGTCAGTAGTGGCCACGTCACTGTGGGGCCATGTCACAGTGTGCAGCAGGTCAGTGATGGCCATGTCACAGTGAGCAACAGGCCAGTGGTTGCCATGTCACTGTGGGGGCTATGTCACAGTGGGCAGCAGGTCAGTGCTGGCCATGTCACTATGGGGGCCATGTCACAGTGGGCAGCAGGTCAGTGGTGCCCATGTCACTATGGGGGCTATGCCACATTGGGTAGCAGGTCAGTGGTGGCCATGTGACTGTGAGGTCATGTCACAGTGTGCAGCAGGTCAGTGGTGGCCATGTCACAGTGAGCAATAGGCCACTGGTTGCCATGTCACTGTGGGGGCTATGTCACAGTGGGAAGCAGGTCAGTGGTGGCCATGTCACAGTGAGAAACAGGCCACTGGTTGCCATGTCACTGTGGGGGCTATGTCACAGTGGGCAGCCGGTCAGTTGTGGCCAAGTCTGTATGGGGGCCATGTCAGAGTGTGCAGCAGGTCAGTGGTGCCCATGTCACTATGGGGGCCATGTCACAGTGGGCAGCATGTCAGTGGTGCCCATGTCACTATGGGGGCCATGTCACAGTGGGGAGCATGTCAGTGGTGGCCAGGTCACTGTGGGGACCATATCACAGTGGGCAGCAGGTCAGTTGTGGCCGTGACATTATGGGTCCATATCACAGTGGGCAGCAGGTCAGTGGTGGCCGTGTCACAGAGAGCAACAGGCCACTGGTTGCCATGTCACTGTGGGGGCTATGTCACAGTGGGCAGCAGGTCAGTGGTGGCCATGTCACTATGGGGGCCATGTCACAGTGGGCAGCAGGTCAGCAGTGGCCACCTCACTATGGGGGCTATGTCACAGTGGGTAGCAGGTCAGTGGTGGCCATGTCACTGTGGGGGCCATGTCAGTGTGGTCAGCGGGTCAGTGGTGGTCATGTCACTGTGGGGGTCAACTCACAGTGGTCAGCGGGTCAGTGGTGGCCATGTCACTGTGAGGTCATGTCACAGTGGGCAGCAGATCAGTTGTGGCCATGTCACAATGAGCAACAGTCCACTGGTGGCCATGTCACTGTGCTGGCCAGTCACAGTGGGCAGCAGGTCAGTGGTGGCCACGTCACTGTGGGGCCATGTGACAGTGGGCAGCATGTCAGTAGTGATCATGTTACTGTATGGCTCATGTCACAGTGGGGAGCAGGTCAGTGGTGTCCATGTGACTGTGAGTTCATGTCACAGTGGGCAGCAGGTCAGTTGTCGCCAAGTCTCTATGGGGGCCATGTCACAGTGGGCAGCAGGTCAGTAGTGGCCATGTCACTATGGGGGTGATGTCACAGTGCGTAGTAGGTCAGTGGTGGCCATGTCACTGTGGGGGCCACGTCACAGTGGTCAGTGGGTCAGTGGTGGCCATGTCACTGTGAGGTCATTACAGTGGGCAGCAGATCAGTTGTGGCCATGTCACAATCAGCAACAGTCCACTGTTTGCCATGTCACTGTGGTGGCCAATCACAGTGGGCAGCAGGTCAGTGGTGGCCATGTCACTGTGAGGTCATGTCACGGTGTGCAGCAGGTCAGTGGTTACCATGTCACAGTGAGCAACAGGCCACTGGTTGCCATGTCAATGTGGGGGCTATGTCACAGTGGGCAGCAGGTCACTTGTGGCCATGTCACTATGGGGCCATGTCACAGATTGCAGCATGTCAGTGGTGATCATGTTACAGTTTGGGACATGTCACAGTGGGTAACAGGTCAGTGGTGGCCATGTCACTGTGAGGTCATGTCACAGTGTGCAGCAGGTCAGTGATGGCCATGTCACAGTGAGCAACAGGCCCCTGATTGCCATGTCACTGTGGGGACTATGTCACAGTGGGCAGCAGGTCAGTGCTGGCCATGTCACTGTGGGGGCCATGTCACAGTCTGGCAGCGGGTCAGTGGTGGCCATGTCACTTGGGGCCATGTCACAGTGAGCAACAGGCCACTGGTTGCCATGTCACTGTGGGGGCTATTTCCAGTGGGCAGCAGGTCAGTGGTGGCCATGTCACTATGGGGTAATGTCACAGTGGGCAGCAGGTCAGTGGTGGCCATGTCACTATGGGGGTCATGTCACAGTGGGCAGCAGGTCAGTAGTGGCCACGTCACTGTGGGGCCATTTCACAGTGTGCCGCCGGTCAGTGATGGCCATGTCACAGTGAGCAACAGGCCACTGGTTGCCATGTCACTGTGGGGGCTATGTCACAGTGGGCAGCAGGTCAGTGCTGGCCTTGTCACTATGGGGGCCATGTCACAGTGGGCAACAGGTCAGTGGTGGCCATGTCACTATGGGGGTAATGTCACAGTGGGCAGCAGGTCAGTAGTGGCCACTTCACTGTGGAGCCATGTCACAGTGTGCAGCAGGTCAGTGATGTCAATGTCACAGTGAGCAACAGGCCAGTGGTTGCCATGTCACTGTGGGGGCTATGTCACAGTGGGCAGCAGGTCAGTGCTGGCCATGTCACTATGGGGGCCATGTCACACTGGGCAGCAGGTCAGTGGTGGCCATGTCACTATGGGGGCCATGTCACAGTGGGCAGCAGGTCAGTGGTGGCCATGTCACTATGGGGGCCATGTCACAGTGTGCAGCAGATCAGTGGTGGCCATGTCACTATGGGGGTCATGTCACAGTGGGCAGCAGGTCAGTAGTGGCCACGTCACTGTGGGGCCATGTCACAGTGTGCAGCAGGTCAGTGATGGCCATGTCACAGTGAGCAACAGGCCAGTGGTTGCCATGTCACTGTGGGGGCTATGTCACAGTGGGCAGCAGGTCAGTGCTGGCCATGTCACTATGGGGGCCATGTCACAGTGGGCAGCAGGTCAGTGGTGCCCATGTCACTATGGGGGCTATGCCACATTGGGTAGCAGGTCAGTGGTGGCCATGTGACTGTGAGGTCATGTCACAGTGTGCAGCAGGTCAGTGGTGGCCATGTCACAGTGAGCAATAGGCCACTGGTTGCCATGTCACTGTGGGGGCTATGTCACAGTGGGAAGCAGGTCAGTGGTGGCCATGTCACAGTGAGAAACAGGCCACTGGTTGCCATGTCACTGTGGGGGCTATGTCACAGTGGGCAGCCGGTCAGTTGTGGCCAAGTCTGTATGGGG
This sequence comes from Strix uralensis, assembly GCF_047716275.1. NCBI lineage: Eukaryota > Metazoa > Chordata > Aves > Strigiformes > Strigidae > Strix > Strix uralensis. Next base: position 240,283 of record NC_133999.1, on the reverse strand, counting down.
GCCATGTCAGAGTGTGCAGCAGGTCAGTGGTGCCCATGTCACTATGGGGGCCATTTCACAGTGGGCAGCATGTCAGTGGTGCCCATGTCACTATGGGGGCCATGTCACAGTGGGGAGCATGTCAGTGGTGGCCAGGTCACTGTGGGGACCATATCACAGTGGGCAGCAGGTCAGTTGTGGCCGTGACATTATGGGTCCATATCACAGTGGGCAGCAGGTCAGTGGTGGCCGTGTCACAGAGAGCAACAGGCCACTGGTTGCCATGTCACTGTGGGGTCTATGTCAAAGTGGGCAGCAGGTCAGTGGTGGCATGTCACTATAGGGGCCATGTCACAGTGGGCAGCAGGTCAGTGGTGGCCATGTCACTATGGGGGCCATGTCACAGTGGGCAGCAGGTCAGCAGTGGCCACGTCACTATGGGGGCTATGTCACAGTGGGTAGCAGGTCAGTGGTGGCCATGTCACTGTGGGGGCCATGTCAGTGTGGTCAGCGGGTCAGTGGTGGTCATGTCACTGTGGGGGTCAACTCACAGTTGTCAGCGGGTCAGTGGTGGCCATGTCACTGTGAGGTCATGTCACAGTGGGCAGCAGATCAGTTGTGGCCATGTCACAATGAGCAACAGTCCACTGGTGGCCATGTCACTGTGCTGGCCAGTCACAGTGGGCAGCAGGTCAGTGGTGGCCACGTCACTGTGGGGCCATGTGACAGTGGGCAGCATGTCAGTAGTGATCATGTTACTGTATGGCTCATGTCACAGTGGGGAGCAGGTCAGTGGTGTCCATGTGACTGTGAGTTCATGTCACAGTGGGCAGCAGGTCATTTGTCGCCAAGTCTCTATGGGGGCCATGTCATAGTGGGCAGCAGGTCAGTAGTGGCCATGTCACTATGGGGGTGATGTCACAGTGGGTAGTAGGTCAGTGGTGGCCATGTCACTGTGGGGGCCACGTCACAGTGGTCAGTGGGTCAGTGGTGGCCATGTCACTGTGAGGTCATTACAGTGGGCAGCAGATCAGTTGTGGCCATGTCACAATCAGCAACAGTCCACTGTTTGCCATGTCACTGTGGTGGCCAATCACAGTGGGCAGCAGGTCAGTGGTGGCCATGTCACTGTGAGGTCATGTCACAGTGTGCAGCAGGTCAGTGGTTGCCATGTCACAGTGAGCAACAGGCCACTGGTTGCCATGTCAATGTGGGGGCTATGTCACAGTGGGCAGCAGGTCACTTGTGGCCATGTCACTATGGGGCCATGTCACAGATTGCAGCATGTCAGTGGTGATCATGTTACTGTTTGGGACATGTCACAGTGGGTAACAGGTCAGTGGTGGCCATGTCACTGTGAGGTCATGTCACAGTGTGCAGCAGGTCAGTGATGGCCATGTCACAGTGAGCAACAGGCCCCTGATTGCCATGTCACTGTGGGGACTATGTCACAGTGGGCAGCAGGTCAGTGCTGGCCATGTCACTGTGGGGGCCATGTCACAGTCTGGCAGCGGGTCAGTGGTGGCCATGTCACTTGGGGCCATGTCACAGTGAGCAACAGGCCACTGGTTGCCATGTCACTGTGGGGGCTATTTCCAGTGGGCAGCAGGTCAGTGGTGGCCACGTCACTGTGGGACCATGTGACATTGGGCAGCATGTCAGTAGTGATCATGCTACTGTATGGGACATGTCACAGTGGGGAGCTGGTCAGTGGTGGCCATGTCACTGTGAGGTAATGTCACAGTGAGCAGTAGGTCAGTTGTGGCCATTTCACTATGGGAGCTATGTCACAGTGGGCAGCAGGTCAATGGTGGTATGTCACCGTGGGGGCCATGTCACAGTGGTCAGAGGGTCAGTGGTGGCCATGTCACTGTGTTGGCCAGTCACAGTGGGCAGCGGGCAGTGGTGATCATGTTACTGTTTCAGAAATGTCACAGTGGGCAGCAGGCCACTGGTTGCCATGTCACTGTGGGGGCTATGTCACAGTGGGCAGCAGGTCAGTGGTGGCCATGTCACTATGGGGGCACGTCACACTGGGCAGCAGGTCAGTGGTGGCCATGTCACTGTGAGGTCATTTCACAGTGTGCAGCAGGTCAGTGGTGGCCGTGTCACAGTGAGCAACAGGCCACTGGTTGCCATGTCACTGTGGGGGCTATTTCCAGTGGGCAGCAGGTCAGTGGTGGCCAAGTCACTGTGGGGCCATGTGACATTGGGTAGCATGTCAGTAGTGATCATGTTACTGTATGGGACATGTCACAGTGGGGAGCAGGTCAGTGGTGGCCATGTCACTGTGAGGTCATGTCACAGTGTGCAGCAGGTCAGTGGTGGCCGTGTCACAGAGAGCAACAGGCCACTGGTTGCCATGTCACTGTGGGGTCTATGTCAAAGTGGGCAGCAGGTCAGTGGTGGCCATGTCAGTATGGGGGCCATGTCACAGTGGGCAGCAGGTCAGTGGTGGCCATGTCACTATGGGGGCCATGTCACAGTGGGCAGCAGGTCAGTAGTGGCCACCTCACTATGGGGGCCATTTCACAGTGGGTAGCAGGTCAGTGGTGGCCATGTCACTGTGGGGGCCATGTCAGTGTGGTCAGCGGGTCAGTGGTGGTCATGTCACTGTGGGGGTCAACTCACAGTGGTCAGCGGGTCAGTGGTGGCCATGTCACTGTGAGGTCATGTCACAGTGGGCAGCAGATCAGTTGTGGCCATGTCACAATGAGCAACAGTCCACTGGTGGCCATGTCACTGTGCTGGCCAGTCACAGTGGGCAGCAGGTCAGTGGTGGCCACGTCACTGTGGGGCCATGTGACAGTGGGCAGCATGTCAGTAGTGATCATGTTACTGTATGGCTCATGTCACAGTGGGGAGCAGGTCAGTGGTGTCCATGTGACTGTGAGTTCATGTCACAGTGGGCAGCAGGTCATTTGTCGCCAAGTCTCTATGGGGGCCATGTCACAGTGGGCAGCAGGTCAGTGGTGGCCATGTCACAGTGAGCAACAGGCCACTGGTTGCCATGTCACTGTGGGGGCTATTTCCAGTGGGCAGCAGGTCAGTGGTGGCCAAGTCACTGTGGGGCCATGTGACATTGGGTAGCATGTCAGTAGTGATCATGTTACTGTATGGGACATGTCACAGTGGGGAGCAGGTCAGTGGTGGCCATGTCACTGTGAGGTCATGTCACAGTGTGCAGCAGGTCAGTGGTGGCCATGTCACAGTGAGCAACAGTCCACTTGTTGCCATGTCACTGTAGGGGCTATGTCACAGTGGGCAGCAGGTCAGTGGTGGCCATGTCACTGTGAGGGCCATGTCACAGTGGGCAGCAGGTCAGTGGTGGCCATGTCACTATGGGGGCACGTCACAGTGGGTAGCAGGTCAGTGGTGGCCATGTCACTATGGGGGCTATGTCACAGTGGGCAGCAGGTCAGTGGTGGCCACGTCACTGTGGGGCCATGTGACAGAGGGCAGCATGTCAGTAGTTATCATGTTACTGTATGGGACATTTCACAGTGGGGACCAGATCAGTTGTGTCCAAGTCACAATCAGCAACAGTCCACTGGTTGCCATGTCACTGTGAGGTCATGTCACAGTGTGCAGCAGGTCAGTGGTGGCCATGCCACTGTGAGGTCATTTCACAGTGTGCAGCAGGTCAGTGGTGGCCATGTCACAGTGAGCAACAGGCCACTGGTTGCCATGTCACTGTGGAGGCTATGTCACAGTGGGCAGCAGGTCAGTGGTGGCCATGTCACTGGTGGGCCATGTCACACTGGGTTGCGTGTTAGTTGTGGTCATGTCACTTCAGGTAATGTCACAGTGTGCAGCATGTCAGTGGTGGCCATGTCATATTGAGCAACAGGCCACTGGTTGCCATTTCACTGTGGGGGCTATGTCACAGTTGGCAGCAGGTCAGTAGTGGCCATGATACTATGGGGGCAATGTCACAGTGGGCAGCAGGTCAGTGGTGGCCATGTCACTGTGGGGGCCATGTCACAGTGGGCAGCAGGTCAGTAGTGGCCACGTCACTGTGGGGCCATGTCACAGTGTGCAGCAGGTCAGTGATGGCCATGTCACAGTGAGCAACAGGCCACTGGTTGCCCTGTCCTGTGGGGGCCATGTCACAGTGGGCAGCAGGTCAGTGGTGGCCATGTCACTATGGGGGCCATGTCAGTGGGCAGCAGGTCAGTGGTGGCCATGTCACTATGGGGGCTATGTCACAGTGGGCAGGAGATCAGTGCTGGACATGTCACTATGGGGGCCATGTCACAGTGGGCAGCAGGTCAGTGACGGCCATGTCACCTTGGGGGCCATGTCACAGTGTTCAGCGTGTCAGTGGTGGCAGTGTCACTGTGGGGGCCATGTCACAGTCGTCAGCGGGTCAGTGGTGGTCATGTTACTGTGTGGTCATGTCACAGTGGGCAGCAGATCAGTTGTGGCCATGTCACAATGAGCAACAGTCCACTGGTGGCCATGTCACTGTGGTGGCCAGTCCCAGTGGGCAGCAGGTCAGTGGTGGCCACGTCACTGTGGGGCCATGTGACAGTGGGCAGCATGTCAGTAGTGATCATGTTACTGTATGGGACATGTCACAGTGTGCAGCAGGTCAGTGGTGGCCATGTCACAGTGAGCAACAGGCCACTGGTTGCCATGTCACTGTGGGGGATATGTCACAGTGGGCAGCAGGTCAGTGCTGGCCATGTCACTATGGGGACCATGTCACAGTGGGCAGCAGGTCAGTGGTGGCCATGTCACTATGGGGGCCACGTCACAGTGGGCAGTAGGTCAGTGGTGGCCATGTCACTATGGGGGCCATGTCACAGTTGGCAGCAGGTCAGCGGTGGCCATGTCACTATGGGGGCTATGTCACAGTGGGCAGCAGGTCAGTGCTGGCAATGTCACTATGGGGGCCATGTCACAGTGGTCAGCAGGTCAGTGGTGGCCATGTCACTGTGGGGGCCATGTCACAGTGGTCAGCGGGTCAGTGGTGGCCATGTCACTGTGAGGTCATGTCACAGTGTGCAGCAGGTCAGTTGTGGCCATGTCACAATGACAAACAGTACACTGGTGGCCATGTCACTGTGGTGGCCAGTCACAGTGGGCAGCAGGTCAGTGGTGGCCACGTCACTGTGGGGCCATGTGACAGTGGGCAGCATGTCAGTAGTCATCATGTTACGGTATGGGACATGTCACAGTCGGGAGCAGGTCAGTGGTGGCCATGTCACTGTGAGGTCATGTCACAGTGTGCAGCAGGTCAGTGGTGGCCATGTCACAGTGGGCAACAGGCCACTGGTTGCCATGTCACTGTGGGGGCTATGTCACAGTGGGCAGCAGGTCAGTGGTGGCCATGTCACTATGGGGGCCATGTCACAGTGGGCAGCAGGTCAGTGGTGGCCATGTCACTGTGGGGGCCATGTCACAGTGGTCAGCGGGTCAGTGGTGGCCATGTCACTGTGGGGGCCATGTCACAGTGGTCAGCGGTTCAGTGGTGGCCATGTCACTGTGAGGTCATGTCACAGTGGGCAGCAGATCACTTGTGGCCATGTCACAATGAGCAACAGTCCACTGGTGGCCATGTCACTGTGGTGGCCAGTCACAGTGGGCAGACGGTCAGTGGTGGCCACGTCACTGTGGGGCCATGTGACAGTGGGCAGCATGTCAGTAGTAATCATGTTACAGTATGGGACATGTCACAGTGGGGAGCAGGTCAGTGGTGGCCATGTCACTGTGAGGTCATGTCACAGTGTGCAGCAGGTCAGTGGTGGCCATGTCACAGTGAGCAACAGTCCACTTGTTGCCATGTCACTGTGGCGGCTATGTCACAGTGGGCAGCAGGTCAGTGGTGGCCATGTCACTATGGAGGCCATGTCACAGTGGGCAGCAGGTCAGTGGTGGCCATGTCACTATGGTCGCCATGTCACAGTGGGCAGCAGGTCAGTGGTGGCCATGTCACTATGGGGGCTATGTCACAGTGGGGAGCAGGTCAGTGCTGGCAATGTCACTATGGGGGCCATGTCACAGTGGGCAGCAGGTCAGTGCTGGCCATGTCACTGTGGGGGCCATGTCACAGTGGGCAGCAGGTCAGAGGTGGCCATGTCACTATGGGGGGCACGTCACAGTGGGCAGCAGGTCAGTGGTGGCCATGTCACTGTGGGGGCCATGTCACAGTTTTCAGCGTGTCAGTGGTGGCCATGTCACAGTGGTCAGCGGGTCAGTGGTGGCCACGTCACTGTGGGGCCAAGTGACAGTGGGCAGCATATTAGTAGTGATCATGTTACTGTATGGGACATGTCACAGTGGGGAGCGGGACGGTGGTGGCCATGTCACTATGGGGGCCACGTCACAGTGGGCAACAGGTCAGTGGTGGCCATGTCACTATGTGGGCCATGTCACAGTGGGCAGCAGGTCAGTGGTGGCCATGTCACTATGGGGGCTATGTCACAGTGGGCAGCAGGTCAGTGCTGGCAATGTCACTATGGGGGCCATGTCACAGTGGGCAGCAGGTCAGTGGTGGCCATGTCTCTGTGGGGGCCATGCCACAGTGGTCAGCGGGTCAGTGGTGGCCATGTCACTGTGGGGGCCATGTCACAGTGGGCAGCGTGTCAGTGGTAGCCATGTCACTGTGTGGTCATGTCACAGTGGGCAGCAGATCAGTTCTGGCCATGTCACAATGAGCAACAGTCCACTGGTGGCCATGTCACTGTGGTGGCCATTCACAGGGGGCAGCAGGTCAGTGGTGGCCACGTCACTGTGGGGCCATGTGACAGTGGGCAGCATGTCAGGAGTGATCATATTAGTCTATTGGACATGTCACAGTGGGGAGCAGGTCAGTGGTGGCCATGTAACTGTGAGCAACAGGCCACTGGTTGCCATGTCACTATGGGGGCTATGTCACAGTGGGCAGCAGGTCAGTGCTGCCCATGTCACTGTAGGGGCCATGTCACAGTGGGCAGCAGGTCAGTGGTGGCCATGTCACAGTGAGCAACAGGACACTGGTTGCCATGTCACTGTGGGGGGTATGTCAGAGTGGGGAGCAGGTCAGTGGTGGCCATGTCACTATGTGGGCCATGTCACAGTGGGCAGCAGGTCAGTGGTGGTCATGTCACTATGGGGACCATGTCACAGTGGGCAGCAGGTCAGTTGTGGCCATGTCACTATGGGGGCCATGTCACAGTGGGCAGCAGGTCAGTGGTGGCCATGTCAATGTGGGGGCCATGCACAGTAGTCAGCGGTTCAGTGGTGGCCATGTCACTGTGGTGGCCAGTCACAGTGGGCAGACGGTCAGTGGTGGCCACGTCACTGTGGGGCCATGTGACAGTGGGCAGCATGTCAGTAGTAATCATGTTACAGTATGGGACATGTCACAGTGGGCAGCAGGTCAGTGGTGGCCATGTCACTATGGGTGCTATGTCACAGTGGGCAGCAGGTCAGTGGTGGCCATGTCACTATGGGCACCATATCACAGTGGGCAGCATGTCAGTGGTGGCCATGTCACTACGGGGGCCATGTCACAGTAGGCAGCAGGTCAGTGGTGATCATTTTACTGTTTGGGACATGTCACAGTGGGGAGCAGGTCAGTTGTGGCCATGTCACTGTGGTGGCCAGTCACAGTTTGCATCGGGTCAGTGGTGGCCACGTCACTGTGGGGCCATGACATAGTGGGGAGCGGGCAGTGGTGATCATGTTACAGTTTCGGATATGTCACAGTGGGCAACAGGTCAGTGGTGGCCATGTCACTGTGGGTGCTACATCACAGTGTGCAGCAGGTCAGTGGTGGGCATGTCACAGTGAGCAACAGGCCACTGGTTGCCATGTCACTGTGGGGGGTATGTCACAGTGGGCAGCAGGTCAGTTGTGGCCATGTCACTATGGGGGCCATGTGACAGTGGGCAGCAGGTCAGTGGTGGCCATGTCACTATGGGGGCCATGTCACAGTGGGCAGCAGGTCAGTGGTGGCCATGTCACAGTGGGGGCCATGTCACAGTGGTCAGCCTGTCAGTGGTGGCCATGTCACTGTGGGGGCCATGTCACAGTGGGCAGCAGGACACTTGTGGCCATGTCACAATGAGAAACAGTCCACTGGTGGCCATGTCACTGTGGTGGCCAGTCACAGTGGGCAGCAGGTCAGTGGTGGCCATGTCACTATGGGGGCCATGTCACAGTGGACAGCAGGTCAGTGGTGGCCATGTCACTGTGGGGGCCATGTCACAGCGGTCAGCGGGTCAGTGGTGGCCATGTCACTGTGGGGGCATGTTACAGTGGTCAGCGGTTCAGTGGTGGCCATGTCACTGTGAGGTCATGTCACAGTGGGCAGCGGTTCAGTGGTGGCCATGTCACTGTGAGGTCATGTCACAGTGGGCAGCATATCACTTGTGGCCATGTCACAATGAGCAACAGTCCACTGGTGGCCATGTCAGTGTGGTGGCAAGTCACAGTGGGCAGACGGTCAGTGGTGGCCACGTCACTGTGGGGCCATGTGACAGTGGGCAGCATGTCAGTAGTAATCATGTTACTGTATGGGACATGTCACAGTGGGGAGCGGGACGGTGGTGGCCATGTCACTATGGGGGCCACGTCACAGTGGGCAACAGGTCAGTGGTGGCCATGTCACTATGTGGGCCATGTCACAGTGGGCAGCAGGTCAGTGGTGGCCATGTCACTATGGGGGCTATGTCACAGTGGGCAGCAGGTCAGTGCTGGCAATGTCACTATGGGGGCCATGTCACAGTGGGCAGCAGGTCAGTGGTGGCCATGTCTCTGTGGGGGCCATGCCACAGTGGTCAGCGGGTCAGTGGTGGCCATGTCACTGTGGGGGCCATGTCACAGTGGGCAGCGTGTCAGTGGTAGCCATGTCACTGTGTGGTCATGTCACAGTGGGCAGCAGATCAGTTCTGGCCATGTCACAATGAGCAACAGTCCACTGGTGGCCATGTCACTGTGGTGGCCATTCACAGGGGGCAGCAGGTCAGTGGTGGCCACGTCACTGTGGGGCCATGTGACAGTGGGCAGCATGTCAGGAGTGATCATATTAGTCTATTGGACATGTCACAGTGGGGAGCAGGTCAGTGGTGGCCATGTAACTGTGAGCAACAGGCCACTGGTTGCCATGTCACTATGGGGGCTATGTCACAGTGGGCAGCAGGTCAGTGCTGCCCATGTCACTGTAGGGGCCATGTCACAGTGGGCAGCAGGTCAGTGGTGGCCATGTCACAGTGAGCAACAGGACACTGGTTGCCATGTCACTGTGGGGGGTATGTCAGAGTGGGGAGCAGGTCAGTGGTGGCCATGTCACTATGTGGGCCATGTCACAGTGGGCAGCAGGTCAGTGGTGGTCATGTCACTATGGGGACCATGTCACAGTGGGCAGCAGGTCAGTTGTGGCCATGTCACTATGGGGGCCATGTCACAGTGGGCAGCAGGTCAGTGGTGGCCATGTCAATGTGGGGGCCATGCACAGTAGTCAGCGGTTCAGTGGTGGCCATGTCACTGTGGTGGCCAGTCACAGTGGGCAGACGGTCAGTGGTGGCCACGTCACTGTGGGGCCATGTGACAGTGGGCAGCATGTCAGTAGTAATAATGTTACAGTATGGGACATGTCACAGTGGGCAGCAGGTCAGTGGTGGCCATGTCACTATGGGTGCTATGTCACAGTGGGCAGCAGGTCAGTGGTGGCCATGTCACTATGGGCACCATATCACAGTGGGCAGCATGTCAGTGGTGGCCATGTCACTACGGGGGCCATGTCACAGTAGGCAGCAGGTCAGTGGTGGCCATGTCACTGTGGTGGCCAGTCACAGTTTGCATCGGGTCAGTGGTGGCCACGTCACTGTGGGGCCATGACATAGTGGGGAGCGGGCAGTGGTGATCATGTTACAGTTTCGGATATGTCACAGTGGGCAACAGGTCAGTGGTGGCCATGTCACTGTGGGTGCTACATCACAGTGTGCAGCAGGTCAGTGGTGGGCATGTCACAGTGAGCAACAGGCCACTGGTTGCCATGTCACTGTGGGGGGTATGTCACAGTGGGCAGCAGGTCAGTTGTGGCCATGTCACTATGGGGGCCATGTGACAGTGGGCAGCAGGTCAGTGGTGGCCATGTCACTATGGGGGCCATGTCACAGTGGGCAGCAGGTCAGTGGTGGCCATGTCACAGTGGGGGCCATGTCACAGTGGTCAGCCTGTCAGTGGTGGCCATGTCACTGTGGGGGCCATGTCACAGTGGGCAGCAGGACACTTGTGGCCATGTCACAATGAGAAACAGTCCACTGGTGGCCATGTCACTGTGGTGGCCAGTCACAGTGGGCAGCAGGTCAGTGGTGGCCATGTCACTATGGGGGCCATGTCACAGTGGACAGCAGGTCAGTGGTGGCCATGTCACTGTGGGGGCCATGTCACAGCGGTCAGCGGGTCAGTGGTGGCCATGTCACTGTGGGGGCATGTTACAGTGGTCAGCGGTTCAGTGGTGGCCATGTCACTGTGAGGTCATGTCACAGTGGGCAGCGGTTCAGTGGTGGCCATGTCACTGTGAGGTCATGTCACAGTGGGCAGCATATCACTTGTGGCCATGTCACAATGAGCAACAGTCCACTGGTGGCCATGTCAGTGTGGTGGCAAGTCACAGTGGGCAGACGGTCAGTGGTGGCCACGTCACTGTGGGGCCATGTGACAGTGGGCAGCATGTCAGTAGTAATCATGTTACAGTATGGGACATGTCACAGTGGGGAGCAGGTCAGTGGTGACCATGTCACTGTGAGGTCATGTCACAGTGTGCAGCAGGTCAGTGGTGGCCATGTCACAGTGAGCAACAGTTCACTTGTTGCCATGTCACTGTGGGGGCTATGTCACAGTGGGCAGCAGGTCAGTGGTGGCCATGTCACTATGGTCGCCATGTCACAGTGGGCAGCAGGTCAGTGGTGGCCATGTCACTATGGGGGCTATGTCACAGTGGGCAGCAGGTCAGTGCTGGCAATGTCACTATGGGGGCCATGTCATAGTGGGCAGCAGGTCAGTGGCGGCCATGTCACTGTGGGGGCCATGTCACAGTGGTCAGAGGGTCAGTGGTGGCCATGTCACTGTGGGGGCCATGTCACAGTGGGCAGCAGGTCAGTGGTGGCCATGTCACTATGCGGGACACGTCACAGTGGACAGCAGGTCAGTGGTGGCCATGTCACTGTGGGGGCCATGTCACAGTGGTCAGCGTGTCAGTGGTGGCCATGTCACTGTGGGGGCCATGTCACAGTTGTCAGCGTGTCAGTGGTGGCCATGTCACTGTGGGGGCCATGTCACAGTGGTCAGCGGGTCATCGGTGGCCATGTCACTGTGGGGGCCATGTCACAGTGGTCAGCGGTTCAGTGGTGGCCATGTCACTGTGAGGTCATGTCACAGTGGGCAGCAGATCACCTGTGGCCATGTCACAATGAGCAACAGTCCACTGGTGGCCATGTCACTGTGGTGGCCAATCACAGTGGGCAGACGGTCAGTGGTGGCCACGTCACTGTGGGGCCATGTGACAGTGGTCAGCATGTCAGTAGTAATCATGTTACAGTATGGGAAATGTCACAGTGGGGAGCAGGTCAGTGGTGGCCATGTCACTGTGAGGTCATGTCACAGTGTGCAGCAGGTCAGTGGTGGCCATGTCACAGTGAGCAACAGTCCACTTGTTGCCATGTCACTGTGGGGGCTATGTCACAGTGGGCAGCAGGTCAGTGGTGGCCATGTCACTATGGTCGCCATGTCATAGTGGGCAGCAGGTCAGTGGTGGCCATGTCACTATGGGGGCTATGTCACAGTGGGCAGCAGGTCAGTGCTGGCAATGTCACTATGGGGGCCATGTCACAGTGGGCAGCAGGTCAGTGCTGGCCATGTCACTATGGGTGCCATGTCATAGTGGGCAGCAGGTCAGTGGTGGCCATGTCACTGTGGGGGCCATGTCACAGTGGTCAGCGTGTCAGTTGTGGCCATGTCACTGTGGGGGCCATGTCACAGTTGTCAGCGTGTCAGTGGTGGCCATGTCACTGTGGGGGCCTTGTCACAGTGGTCAGCGGGTCAGTGGTGGCCACGTCACTGTGGGGCCAAGTGACAGTGGGCAGCATCTCAGTAGTGATCATGTTACTGTATGGGACATGTCACAGTGGGGAGCGGGACGGTGGTGGCCATGTCACAGTGAGCAACAGGCCACTGATTGCTATGGCACTGTGGGGGCCAAGTCACAGTGAGCAGCAGGTCAGTTGTGGCCATGTCACTATGGGGGCCACGTCACAGTGCGCAACAGGTCAGTGGTGGCCATGTCACTATGTGGGCCATGTCACAGTGGGCAGCAGGTCAGTGGTGGCCATGTCACTATGGGGGCCGTGTCACAGTGGGCAGCAGGTCAGTGCTGGCAATGTCACTATGGGGGCCATGTCACAGTGGGCAGCAGGTCAGTGGTGGATATGTCACTGTGGGGGCCATGCCACAGTGGTCAGCGGGTCAGTGGGGGCGATGTCACTGTGGGGGCCATGTCACAGTGGGCAGCGTGTCAGTGGTAGCCATGTCACTGTGTGGTCATGTCACAGTGGGCAGCAGGTCAGTTGTGGCCATGTCACTATGGGGGCCATGTCACAGTGGGCAGCAGGTCAGTGGTGGCCATGTCAATGTGGGGGCCATGCACAGTAGTCAGCGGTTCAGTGGTGGCCATGTCACTGTGATGTCATTTCACAGTGGGCAGTAGATCAGTTGTGGCCATGTCACAATGAGCAACAGTCCACTGGTGGCCATGTCGCTGCGGTGGCCAATCACAGTGGGCAGCAGGTCAGTGGTGGCCATGTCACTATGGGTGCCATGTCACAGTGGGCAGCAGGTCAGTGGTGGCCATGTCACTATGGGCACCATATCACAGTGGGCAGCATGTCAGTGGTGGCCATGTCAGTACGGGGGCCATGTCACAGTAGGCAGCAGGTCAGTGGTGATCATTTTACTGTTTAGGACATGTCACAGTGGGGAGCAGGTCAGTTGTGGCCATGTCACTGTGGTGGCCATGACATAGTGGGGAGCGGGCAGTGGTGATCATGTTACAGTTTCGGATATGTCACAGTGGGCAACAGGTCAGTGGTGGCCATGTCACTGTGGGTGCTACATCACAGTGTGCAGCAGGTCAGTGGTGGGCATGTCACAGTGAGCAACAGGCCACTGGTTGCCATGTCACTGTGGGGGGTATGTCACAGTGGGCAGCAGGTCAGTTGTGGCCATGTCACTATCGGGGCCATGTCACAGTGGGCAGCAGGTCAGTGGTGGCCATGTCACTATGGGGGCCATGTCACAGTGGTCAGCAGGTCAGTGGTGGCCATGTCACTGTGGGGGCCATGTCACAGTGGTCAGCCTGTCAGTGGTGGCCATGTCACTGTGGGGGCCATGTGACAGTAGGCAGCATGTCAGTAGTAATCATGTTACAGTATGGGACATGTCACAGTGCGGAGCGGGACGGTGGTGGCCATGTCACAGTGAGCAACAGGCCACTGGTTGCTATGTCACTGTGGGGGCCATGTCACAGTGAGCAGCAGGTCAGTTGAGGCCATGTCACTATGGGTGCCATGTCACAGTGGGCAACAGGTCAGTGGTGGCCATGTCACTATGTGGGCCATGTCACAGTGGGCAGCAGGTCAGTGGTGGCCATGTCACTATGGGGGCTATGTCACAGTGGGCAGCAGGTCAGTGCTGGCCATGTCACTGTGGGGGGCATGTCACAATGAGCAACAGTCCACTGGTGTCCATGTCACTGTGGTGGCCAGTCACAGTGGGCAGCAGGTCAGTTGTGGCCACGTCACTATGGGGCCATGTGACCGTGGGCAGCATGTCAGTAGTGATCATGTTACTGTATGGGACATGTCACAGTGGGGAGCAGTTCAGTGGTGGCCATGTCACTGTGAGGTCATGTCACACTGTGCAGCAGGTCAGTGGTGGCCATGTCACTATGGGGGCCATGTCACAGTGGTCAGCGGCTCAGTGGTGGCCATGTCACTGTGGGGTCCATGTCACAGTGGTCAGCGGGTCAGTGGTGGCCATGTCACTGTGGGGGCCATGTCACAGTGGTCAGCGGGTCAGTGGTGGCCATGTCAATGTGAGGTCATGTCACAGTGTGCAGCAGGTCAGTGGTGGCCATGTCACAATGAGAAACAGTCCACTGGTGGCCATGTCACTGTGGTGGCCAGTCACAGTGGGAAGCAGGTCAGTGGTGGCCATGTCACTATGGCGGCCATGTCACAGTGGGCAGCAGGTCAGTGGTGGCCATGTCACTGTGGGGGCCATGTCACAGTGGTCAGCGGGTCAGTGGTGGCCATGTCACTGTGGGGGCGAGTTACAGTGGTCAGCGGTTCAGTGGTGGCCATGTCACTGTGAGGTCATGTCACAGTGGGCAGCGGTTCAGTGGTGGCCATGTCACTGTGAGGTCATGTCACAGTGGGCAGCAGATCACTTGTGGCCATGTCACAATGAGCAACAGTCCACTGGTGGCCATGTCACTGTGGTGGCCAGTCACACTGGGCAGACGATCAGTGGTGGCCATGTCACTGTGGGGCCATGTGACAGTGGGCAGCATGTCAGTATTAATCATGTTACAGTATGAGACATGTCACAGTGGGGAGCAGGTCAGTGGTGGCCATGTCACTGTGAGGTCATGTCACAGTGTGCAGCAGGTCAGTGGTTGCCATGTCACAGTGAGCAACAGTCCACTTGTTGCCATGTCACTGTGGGGGCTATGTCACAGTGGGCAGCAGGTCAGTGGTGGCCATGTCACTATGGGGGCCATGTCACAGTGGGGGCAGGTCAGTGGTGGCCATGTCACTATGGTCGCCATGTCACAGTGGGCAGCAGGTCAGTGGTGGCCATGTCACTATGGGGGCTATGTCACAGTGGGCAGCAGGTCAGTGCTGGCAATGTCACTATGGGGGCCATGTCATAGTGGGCAGCAGGTCAGTGGTGGCAATGTCACTGTGGGTGCTACATCACAGTGTGCAGCAGGTCAGTGGTGGGCATGTCACAGTGAGCAACAGGCCACTGGTTGCCATGTCACTGTGGGGGGTATGTCACAGTGGGCAGCAGGTCAGTTGTGGCCATGTCAATATGGGGGCCATGTCACAGTGGGCAGCAGTTCAGTGGTGGCCATATCACTATGGGGGCCATGTCACAGTGGGCAGCAGGTCAGTGGTGGCCACGTCACTGTGGGGCCATGTGACAGTGGGCAGCATGTCAGTAGTGATCATGTTACTGTATGGGACATGTCACAGTGGGGAGCAGGTCAGTGGTGGCCATGTCACAGTGAGCAACAGGCCACTGGTTGCCATGTCACTGTGGGGGGTATGTCACAGTGGGCAGCAGGTCAGTGGTGGTCATGTCACTATGGGGCCCATGTCATAGTGGGCAGCAGGTCAGTGGTGGCCATGTCACTATGGGGGCCATGTCACAGTGGTCAGCAGGTCAGTGGTGGCCATGTCACTGTGGGGGCCATGTCACAGTGGTCAGCCTGTCAGTGGTGGCCATGTCAGTGTAGGGGCCATGTCACAGTGGGCAGCAGGTAAGTTGTGGCCATGTCACAATGAGCAACAGTCCACTGGTGGCCATGTCACTGTGGTGGCCAGTGACAGTGGGCGGCAGGTCAGTGGTGGCCACGTCACTGTGGGGCCATGTGACAGTGGGCAGCATGTCAGTAGTGATCATTTTACTGTATGGGACATGTCACAGTGGGGAGCAGGTCAGTGGTGGCCATGTCACTGTGAGGTCATGTCACAGTGTGCAGCAGGTCAGTGGTGGCCATGTCAGAGTGAGCAACAGGCCACTGGTTGCCATGTCACTGTGGGGGCTATGTCACAGTGGGCAGCAGGTCAGTGGTGGCCATGTCACTATGGGGGCCATGTCACAGTGGGCAGCAGATCAGTGGTGGCCATGTCACTGTGGGGGCCATGTCACAGTGGTCAGCGGGTCAGTGGTGGCCATGTCACTGTGGGGGCATGTTACTGTGGTCAGCGGTTCAGTGGTGGCCATGTCACTGTGAGGTCATGTCACAGTGGGCAACGGTTCAGTGGTGGCCATGTCACTGTGAGGTCATGTCACAGCGGGCAGCAGATCACTTGTGGCCATGTCACAATTAGCAACAGTCCACTGGTGGCCATGTCACTGTGGTGGCCAGTCACAGTGGGCAGACGGTCAGTGGTGGCCACGTCACTGTGGGGCCATGTGACAGTGGGCAGCATGTCAGTAGTAATCATGTTACAGTATGGGACATGTCACAGTGGGGAGCAGGTCAGTGGTGGCCATGTCACTGTGAGGTCATGTCACAGTGTGCAGCAGGTCAGTGGTGGCCATGTCACAGTGAGCAACAGTCCACTTGTTGCCATGTCACTGTGGGGGCTATGTCACAGTGGGCAACAAGTCAGTGGTGGCCATGTCACTGTGGGTGCTACATCACAGTGTGCAGCAGGTCATTGGTGGCCATGTTACAGTGAGCAACAGGCCACTGGTTGCCATGTCACTGTGGGGGCTATGTCACAGTGGGCAGCAGGTCAGTGCTGGCCAAGTCACTATGGGGGCCATGTTACAGTGGGCAGCAGGTCAGTGGTGGCCATGTCACTATGGGGGCCACGTCACAGTGGGCAGCAGGTCAGTGGTGGCCATGTCACTATGGGGGCCAAGTCACAGTGGGCAGCAGGTCAGTGGTGGCCATGTCACTATGGGGGCCATGTGACAGTGGGCAGCAGTTCAGTGGTGGCCATGTCACAGTGGTCAGCGGGTCAGTGGTGGCCATGTCACTGTGAGGCCATGTCACAGTGGGCAGCAGATCAGTTGTGGCCATGTCACAATGAGCGACAGTCCACTGGTGGCCATGTCACTGTGGTGGCCAGTCACAGTGGACAGACGGTCAGTGGTGGCCACGTCACTGTGGGGCCATGTGACAGTGTGCAGCATATCAGTAGTGATCATTTTACTTTATGGGACATGTCACAGTGGGGAGCAGGTCAGTGGTGGCCATGTCACAGTGAGCAACAGGCCACTGGTTGCCATGTCACTGTGGGGGGTATGTCACAGTGGACAGCAGGTGAGTTGTGGCCATGTCACTATGGGGGCCATGTCACAGTGGGCAGCAGGTCAGTGGTGGCCATGTCACTATGGGGGCCATGTCACATTGGGCAGCAGGTCAGTGGTGGCCATGTCACTGTGGGGGCCATGTCACAGTGGTCAGCGGGTCAGTGGTGGCCATGTCACTGTGGGGGCCATGTCACAGGTGTCAGCGGGTCAGTGGTGGCCATGTCACTGTGAGCTCATGTCACAGTGGGCAGCAGATCAGTTGTGGCCATGTCACAATAAGCAAAAATCCACTGGTGGCCATGTCACTGTGGTAGCCAGTCACAGTGGGCAGCAGGTCAGTGGTGGCCACGTCACTGTGGGGCCATGTGACAGTGGGCAGCATGTCAGGAGTGATCATATTAGTCTATTGGACATGTCACAGTGGGCAGCAGGTCAGTGGTGGCCGTATCACTATGGGGGCCATGTCACAGTGGGCAGCAGGTCAGTGGTGGCCATGTCACTATGGGGGCTATGTCACAGTGGGCAGCAGGTCAGTGGTGGCCATGTCACTGTGGGGGCCATGTCACAATGTTCAGCAGGTCAGTAGTGCCCATGTCACTGTAGGGGCCATGTCACAGTGGGCAGCAGGTCAGTGGTGGCCATGTCACTGTGGGGGCCATGTCAACAGTAGGCAGCAGGTCAGTGGTGGCCATGTCACTGTGGGGGCCATGTCACAGTGGTCAGCGGGTCAGTGGTGGCCATGTCACTGTGAGGTCATGTCACAGTGTGCAGCAGGTCAGTGGTGGCCATGTCACAGTGAGCAACAGGCCACTGGTTGCCACGTCACTATGCGGGCCATGTCACAGTGGTCAGCGGGTCAGTGGTGGCCATATCAGTGTGGGGGCCATGTCACAGTGGGCAGCAGGTCAGTCGTGGCCATGTCACTGTAGGGGCCATGTCACAGTAGTCAGCGGGTCAGTGGTGGCCATGTCACTGCGGCAGCCATGTCACAGTGGTCAGCGTGTCAGTTGTGGCCATGTCACTGTGAGGTCATGACACAGTGGGCAGCAGATCAGTTGTGGCCATGTCACAATGAGCAACAGTCCACTGGTGGCCGTGTCACTGTGGTGGGCAGTCACAGTGGGCAGCAGGTCAGTGGTGGCCGTATCACTATGGGGGCCATGTCACAGTGGGCAGCAGGTCAGCTGTGGCCAAGTCACTGCGGGGGCTATATCACAGTGCATAGCAGGTCACTGGTGGCCATGTCACTGTGGGGCCATGTCACAGTGCGCAGCAGGCTAGTGTTGGCCACGTCACTGTGGGGCCATGTCACAGTGTGCAGCAGATCAGTGATGGCCATGTCACAGTGAGCAACAGGGCACTGGTTGCCATGTCACTGTGGGGGCTATGTCACAGTGGGCAGCAGGTCAGTGGTGGCCATGTCACTGTGGGGGCCATGTCACAGGTGTCAGCGGGTCAGTGGTGGTCATGTCACTGTGAGGTCATGTCATAGTGGGCAGCAGATTAGTTGTGGCCATGTCACTGTGGGGCCATGTCACAGTGGGCAGCAGGTCAGTAGTTGCCACGTCACTGTGGGGCCATGTCACAGTGTGCAGCAGATCAGTGATGGCCATGTCACAGTGAGCAACAGGCCACTGGTTGCCATGTCACTATGGGGGCTATGTCACAGTGGGCAGCAGGTCAGTGGTGGCCACGTCACTGTGGGGCCATGTGACAGTGGGCAGCATGTCAGTAGTGATCATGTTACTGTATGGGACATGTCACAGTGTGCAGCAGGTCAGGGGTGGCCATGTCACTGTGAGGTCATGTCACAGTGTGCAGCAGGTCAGTGGTGGCCATGTCACAGTGAGCAACAGGCCACTGGTTGGCATGTCACTGTGGGGGGTATGTCACAGTGGGCAGCAGTTGAGTTGTGGCCATGTAACTATCGGTGCCATGTCACAGTGGGCAGCAGGTCAGTGGTGGCCATGTCACTATGGGGGCCATGTCACATTGGGCAGCAGGTCAGTGGTGGCCATGTCACTGTGGGGGCCATGTCACAGTGGTCAGAGGGTCAGTGGTGGCCATGTCACTGTGGGGGCCATGTCACAGGTGTCAGCGGGTCAGTGGTGGCCATATCAGTGTGAGGTCATGTCACAGTGGGCAGCAGATCACTTGTGGCCATGTCACAATGAGCAACAGTCCACTGGTGGCCATGTCACTGTGGTTGCCAGTCACAGTGGGCAGCATGTCAGTGGTGGCCACGTCACTGTGGAGCCATGTCACATTGGGCAGCATGTCAGTAGTGATCATGTTACAGTATGGGACATGTCACAGTGGGGAGCAGGTCAGTTGTGGCCATGTCACTGTGGGGGCCATGTCACAGGTGTCAGCGGGTCAGTGGTGGCCATGTCACTGTGAGCAACAGGCCACTGGTTGCCATGACACTATGGGGGCCATGTCACAGTGGTCAGCGGGTCAGTGGTGTCCATATCAGTGTGGGGGCCATGTCACAGTGGTCAGCGGGTCAGTCGTGGCCATGTCACTGTGGGGGCCATGTCACAGTAGTCAGCGGGTCAGTGGTGGCCATGTCACTGTGGCGGCCATGTCACAGTGGTCAGCGTGTCAGTTGTGGCCATGTCACTGTGAGGTCATGTCACAGTGGGCAGCAGATCACTTGTGGCCATGTCACAGTGAGCAACAGTCCACTGGTGGCCATGTCACTGTGGTGGGCAGTCACAGTGAGCAGCAGGTCAGTGGTGACCACGTCACTGTGGGGCCATGTGACAGTGGGCAGCATGTCAGTAGTGATCATGTTACTGTATGGGACATGTCACAGTGGGGAGCAGGTCAGTGGTGGCAATGTCTCTGTGAGGTCATGTCACAGTGTGCAGAAGGTCAGTGGTGGCCATGTCACAGTGAGCAACAGGCCACTGGTTGCCATGTCACTGTGGCGGCTATGTCACAATGGGCAGCAGGTCAGTGGTGGCCATGTCACTATGGCGGCTATGTCACAGCTGGTAGCAGCTCAGTCGTGGCCATATCACTATGGGGGCTATGTCACAGTGGGCAGCGGAGAAGTGGTGGCCATGTCACTGTGGTGCCATGTTACAGTGGGCAGCGGGTCAGTGGTGGCCATGTCTCTTGGAACCATGTCACAGAGAGCAGCAGGTCAGCTGTGGCCAAGTCACTGCGGGGGCTATATCACAGTGCATAGCAGGTCACTGGTGGCCATGTCACTGTGGGGCCATGTCACAGTGCGCAGTAGGCTAGTTGTGGCCACGTAACTATGGGGCCATGTCACAGTGTGCAGCAGATCAGTTCTGGCCATGTCACAATGAGAAACAGGCCAATGGTTGCCATGTCACTGTGGGGGCTATGTCACAGTGGGCAGCAGGTCAGTGGTGGCCACGTCACTGTGGGGCCATGTGACAGTGGGCAGCATGTCAGTAGTGATCATGTTACTGTATGGGACATGTCACATTGGGGAGCAGGTCAGTGGTGGCCATGCCACAGTGAGGAACAGGCCACTGGTTGACATGTCACTGTGGGGGCTATGTCACAGTTGGCAGCAGGTCAGTGGTGGCCATGTCACTATGGGGGCCATGTCACATTGGGCAGCAGGTCAGTGGTGGCCATGTCACTGTGGGGGCCATGTCACAGTGGTCAGAGGGTCAGTGGTGGCCATGTCACTGTGGGGGCCATGTCACAGGTGTCAGCGGGTCAGTGGTGGCCATATCAGTGTGAGGTCATGTCACAGTGGGCAGCAGATCAGTTGTGGCCATGTCACAATGAGCAACAGTCCACTGGTGGCCATGTCACTGTGGTTGCCAGTCACAGTGGGCAGCATGTCAGTGGTGGCCACGTCACTGTGGAGCCATGTCACATTGGGCAGCATGTCAGTAGTGATCATGTTACAGTATGGGCCATGTCACAGTGGGGAGCAGCTCAGTGGTGGCCATGTCACTATGGGGGCCGTGTCATAGTGGGCAGCAGGTCAGTGGTGCCCATGTCACTGTAGGGGCCATGTCACAATATTCAGCAGGTCAGTAGTGCCCATGTCACTGTGGGGGCCATGTCACAGTGGGCAGCAGGTCAGTGGTGGCCATGTCACTGTGGGGGCCATGTCACAGTAGGCAGCAGGTCAGTGGTGGCCATGTCACTGTGGGGGCCATGTCACAGGTGTCAGCGGGTCAGTGGTGGCCATGTCACTGTGAGCAACAGGCCACTGGTTGCCATGACACTATGGGGGCCATGTCACAGTGGTCAGCGGGTCAGTCGTGGCCATGTCACTGTGGGGGCCATGTCACAGTAGTCAGCGGGTCAGTGGTGGCCATGTCACTGTGGCGGCCATGTCACAGTGGTCAGCGTGTCAGTTGTGGCCATGTCACTGTGAGGTCATGTCACAGTGGGCAGCAGATCACTTGTGGCCATGTCACAGTGAGCAACAGTCCACTGGTGGCCATGTCACTGTGGTGGGCAGTCACAGTGAGCAGCAGGTCAGTGGTGACCACGTCACTGTGGGGCCATGTGACAGTGGGCAGCATGTCAGTAGTGATCATGTTACTGTATGGGACATGTCACAGTGGGGAGCAGGTCAGTGGTGGCAATGTCTCTGTGAGGTCATGTCACAGTGTGCAGAAGGTCAGTGGTGGCCATGTCACAGTGAGCAACAGGCCACTGGTTGCCATGTCACTGTGGCGGCTATGTCACAATGGGCAGCAGGTCAGTGGTGGCCATGTCACTATGGCGGCTATGTCACAGCTGGTAGCAGCTCAGTCGTGGCCATATCACTATGGGGGCTATGTCACAGTGGGCAGCGGAGAAGTGGTGGCCATGTCACTGTGGTGCCATGTTACAGTGGGCAGCGGGTCAGTGGTGGCCATGTCTCTTGGAACCATGTCACAGAGAGCAGCAGGTCAGCTGTGGCCAAGTCACTGCGGGGGCTATATCACAGTGCATAGAAGGTCACTGGTGGCCATGTCACTGTGGGGCCATGTCACAGTGCGCAGCAGGCTAGTTGTGGCCACGTAACTATGGGGCCATGTCACAGTGTGCAGCAGATCAGTTCTGGCCATGTCACAATGAGAAACAGGCCACTGGTTGCCATGTCACTGTGGGGGCTATGTCACAGTGGGCAGCAGGTCAGTGGTGGCCACGTCACTGTGGGGCCATGTGACAGTGGGCAGCATGTCAGTAGTGATCATGTTACTGTATGGGACATGTCACATTGGGGAGCAGGTCAGTGGTGGCCATGTCACAGTGAGGAACAGGCTTCTGGTTGACATGTCACTGTGGGGGCTATGTCACAGTTGGCAGCAGGTCAGTGGTGGCCATGTCACTATGGGGGCCATGTCACAGTGGGCAGCAGGTCAGTGGTGGCCATGTCACTATGGGGGCCATGTCACAGTGGGCAGCAGGTCAGTGGTGGCCATGTCACAATGAGCAACAGTCCACTGGTGGCCATGTCACTGTGGTGGCCAGTCACAGGGGGCAGCAGGTCAGTGGTGGCCATGTGACTGTGGGGGCATGTGACAGTGGACAGCAGGTCAGTAGTGATCATGTTAGTCTATGGGACATTTCACAATGGGGAGCAGGTCAGTGGTGGTCATGTCACTGTGAGGTCATGTCACAGTGTGCAGCAGGTCAGTGGTGGCCATGTCACAGTGAGCAACAGGGCACTGTTTGCCATGTCACTGTGGGGGCTATGTCACAGTGGCCAGCAGGTCACTGCTGGCCATGTCACTATGGGGGCCATGTCACACTGGGCAGCAGATCAGTGGTGGCCATGTCACTATGGGGGCCATGTCACAGTGGGCAGCAGGTCAGTGGTGGCCATGTCACAATGAGCAACAGTCCACTGGTGGCCATGTCACTGTGGTGGCCAGTCACAGGGGGCAGCAGGTCAGTGGTGGCCATGTGACTGTGGGGGCATGTGACAGTGGACAGCAGGTCAGTAGTGATCATGTTAGTCTATGGGACATTTCACAATGGGGAGCAGGTCAGTGGTGGTCATGTCACTGTGAGGTCATGTCACAGTGTGCAGCAGGTCAGTGGTGGCCATGTCACAGTGAGCAACAGGGCACTGTTTGCCATGTCACTGTGGGGGCTATGTCACAGTGGCCAGCAGGTCACTGCTGGCCATGTCACTATGGGGGCCATGTCACACTGGGCAGCAGATCAGTGGTGGCCATGTCACTATGGGGGCCATGTCATAGTGGGCAGCAGGTCAGTTGTGGCCATGTCACTGTGGGGGCTATGTCACAGTGGTCAGTGGGTCAGTGGTGGCCATGTCACTGTGGGGGCCATATCACAGAGGTCAGCATGTCAGTGGTGATCATGTTACTATTTGGGACATGTCACAGTGGGCAGCAGGTCAGTGGTGGCCACGTCACTGTGGGTGCTAAATCACAGTAGGCAGCGGTTCAGTGGTGGCCATGTCACTGTGACGTCATGTCACAGTGGGCAGCAGGTCAGTTGTGGCCATGTCACAATGAGCAACAGTCCACTGGTGGCCATGTCACTGTGGTGGCCAGTCACAGTGGGCAGCAGGTCAGTGGTGGCCACGTCACTGTGGGGCCATGTCACATTGGGCAGCATGTCAGTAGTGATCATGTTACAGTATGGGCCATGTCACAGTGGGGAGCAGCTCAGTGGTGGCCATGTCACTATGGGGGCCATGTCGTAGTGGGCAGCAGGTCAGTGGTGGCCATGTCACTGTGGGGGCCATGTCACAGTGACAGCAGTTCAGTGGTGGCCATGTCACTATGGGGGCCATATCACAGTGGGCAGCAGGTCAGTGGTGACCATGTCACTATGGCGGCTATGTCACATTGGGCAGCAGGTCAGTGGTGGCCATGTCACTGTGGGGCTATGTCACAGTGGTCAGCGGATCAGTGGTGGCCATGTCACTGTGAGGTCATGTCACAGTGGGCAGCAGATCAGTTGTGGCCATGTCACAATGTGCCACAGTCCACTGTTAGCCATGTCACTGTGGTGGCCAGTCACAGTGGGCAGCAGGTCAGTGGTGGTCACGTCACTGTGGGGCCATGTGCCAGTGGGCTGCATGTCAGTAGTGATCATGTTACTGTATGGGACATGTCACATTGGGCAGCAGGTCAGTGGTGGCCATGTCACTGTGAGTTCAATGTCACAGTGTGCAGCAGGACAGTGGTGGCCATGTCACAGTGAGCAACAGGCCACTGGTTGCCATGTCACTGTGGGGGCTACGTCACAGTGGGCAGCAGGTCTGTGGTGGCCATGTCACTATGGGGGCCATGTCACAGTGGGCAGCAGGTCAGTGGTGGCCATGTGACTATGGGGGCCATGTCACAGTGGGCAGCAGGTCAGTGGTGGCCATGTCACTATGGGGACCATGTCACAGTGTGCAGCAGGTCAATGCTGGCCATTTCACTATGGGGGCCATGTCACAGTGACAGCAGGTCAGTGGTGGCCATGTCACTATGGGGGCCATATCACAGTGGGCAGCAGGTCAGTGGTGACCATGTCACTATGGGGGCCATGTCACAGTGGGCAGCAGGTCAGTGCTGGCCATGTCACTATGGGGGCCATGTCACAGTGGGCAGCAGGTCAGTGATGGACATGTCACTGTGGGGGCCATGTCACAGTGGTCCGCGGGTCAGTGGTGGCAGTGTCACTGTGGGGGCCATGTCACAGTGGTCAGCGGGTCAGTGGTGGCCATGTCACTGTGTGGTCATGTCACAGTGGGCAGCAGATCAGTTGTGGCCATGTCACAATGAGCAACAGTCCACTGGTGGCCATGTCACTATGGTGGCCAGTCACAGTGGGCAGCAGGTCAGTGGTGGCCACGTCACTGTTGGGCCATGTGACAGTGAGCAGCATGTCAGTAGTCATCATGTTAGTCTAGGTGACATGTCACAGTGGGCAGCAGGTCAGTGGTGGCCACGTCACTGTGGGGCCATGTGAAAGTGGGCAGCATGTCAGTAGTTATCATGTTACTGTATGGGACATGTCACAGTGGGGAGCAGGTCAGTGGTGGCCATGTCACTATGGGGGCCATGTCACAGTGGTCAGCGGGTCAGTGGTGGCCATGTCACTGTGGGGTCCATGTCACAGTGGTCAGCGGGTCAGTGGTGGCCATGTCACTGTGGGGGCCATGTCACAGTGGTCAGGGGGTCAGTGGTGGCCATGTCACTGTGAGGTCATGTCACAGTGTGCAGCAGGTCAGTGGTGGCCATGTCACAGTGAGCAACAGGCCACTGGTTGCCATGTCACTGTGGGGGCCATGTCACAGTGGGCAGCATGTCAGTAGTGATCATGTTACTGTATAAGACATGTCACAATGAGCAACAGTCCACTGGTGGCCATGTCACTGTGAGGTCATGTCACAGTGTGCAGCAGGTCAGTGGTGGCCATGTCACAGTGAGCAACAGGCCACTTGTTGCCATGTCACTGTGGGGGCTATGTCACATTGGGTAGCAGCTCAGTTGTGGCCATGTCACTATGGGGGCCATGTCACAGTGGGCAGCAGGTCAGTGGTGGCCATGTCACTATGGGGGCCATGTCAGTGGGCAGCAGGTCAGTGGTGGCCATGTCACTATGGGGGCCATGTCACAGTGTGCAGCAGGTCAGTGGTGGCCATGTCACTATGGGGGCTATGTCACAGTGGGCAGCAGGTCAGTGGTGGCCATGTCACTATGGGGGCCATGTCACAGTGGGCAGCAGGTCAGTGACGGCCATGTCACCTTGGGGGCCATGTCACAGTGGTCAGCGTGGCAGTGGTGGCCATGTCACTGTGGGAGCCATGTCACAGTGGTCAGCGGGTCAGTAGTGGCCATGTAACTGTGACATCATGTCACAGTGGGCAGGAAATCTGTTTTGGCCATGTCTCAATGAGCAAGAGTCCACTGGTGGCCATGTCACTGTGGTGGCCAGTCACAGTGGGCAGCAGGTCAGTGGTGGCCACGTCACTGTGGGGCCGTGTGACAGTGGGCAGCATGTCAGTAGTGATCATGTTACTGTATGGGACATGGCACAGTGTGCAGCAGGTCAGTGGTGGCCATGACTCAGTGAGCAACAGGCCACTGGTTGCCATGTCACTGTGGGGGATATGTCACAGTGGGCAGCAGGTCAGTGCTGGCCATGTCACAATGGGGGCCATGTCACAGTGGGCAGTAGGTCAGTGGTGCCCATGTCACTGTGAGGTCATGTCACAGTGTGCAGCAGGTCAGTGGTGGCCATGTCAAAGTGAGCAACAGGCCACTGGTTGCCATGTCACTGTGGGGGCCATGTCACAGTGGGCAGCATGTCAGTAGTGATCATGTTACTGTATAAGACATGTCACAATGAGCAACAGTCCACTGGTGGCCATGTCACTGTGAGGTCATGTCACAGTGTGCAGCATGTCAGTGGTGGCCATGTCACAGTGAGCAACAGGCCACTGGTTGCCTTGTCACTTTGGGGCTATGTCACATTGGGCAGCAGGTCAGTTGTGGCAATGTCATTATGGGGGCCATGTCACAGTGGGCAGCAGGTCAGTGGTGGCCATGTCACTATTGGGGCTATGTCACAGTGGGCAGCAGGTCAGTGGTGGCCATGTCACTATGGGGGCCATGTCACAGTGTGCAGCAGGTCAGTGACGGCCATGTCACCTTCGGGGCCATGTCACAGTGGTCAGCGGGTCAGTGGTGGCAGTGTCACTGTGGGGGCCATGTCACAGTGGTCAGCGGGTCAGTGGTGGTCATGTCACTGTGTGGTCATGTCACAGTGGGCAGCAGATCAGTTGTGGCCATGTCACAATGAGCAACAGTCCACTGGTGGCCATGTCACTGTGGGGGTATGTCACTGTGGGCAGCAGTTCAGTTGTGGTCATGTCACTATGGGGCCCATGTCACAGTGGGCAGCAGGTCAGTGGTGGCCATGTCACTATGGGGGCCATGTCACAGTGGTCAGCAGGTCAGTGGTGGCCATGTCACTGTGGGGGCCATGTCACAGTGGTCAGCCTGTCAGTGGTGGCCATGTCACTGTGGGGGCCATGTCACAGTGGTCAGCGGGTCAGTGGTGGCCATGTCACTGTGATGTCATGTCACAGTGTGCAGCAAGTCAGTTGTGGCCATGTCACAATGAGCAACAGTCCACTGGTGGCCATGTCACTGTGGTGGCCAGTCACAGTGGGCAGCAGGTCAGTGGTGGCCGCGTCACTGTGGGGCCATGTGACAGTGGGCAGCATGTCAGTAGTGATCATGTTACTGTATGGGACATGTCACAGTGGCGAGCAGGTCAGTGGTGGCCATGTCACTGTGAGGTCATGTGACAGTGTGCAGCAGGTCAGTGGTGGCCATGTCACAGTGATCAACAGTCCACTTGTTGCCATGTCACTGTGGGGGCTATGTCACAGTGGTCAGCGGGTCAGTGGTGGCCATGTCACTGTGTGGTCATGTCACAGTGGGCAGCAGATCAGTTGTGGCTATGTCACAATGAGCAACAGTCCACTGGTGGCCATGTCACTGTGCTGGCCAGTCACAGTGGGCAGCAGGTCAGTGGTGGCCACGTCACTGTGGGGCCAGGTGACATTGGGCAGCATGTCAGTAGTGATCATGTTACTGTATGGGACATGTCACAGTGGGGAGCAGGTCAGTGGTGGCCATGTCACTGTGAGGTCATGTCACAGTGTGCAGCAGGTCAGTGGTGGCCATGTCACAGTGAGTAACAGGCCACTGGTTGCCATGTCTCTGTGGGGGCTATGTCACAGTGGGCAGCAGGTCAGTGCTGCCCATGTCACTGTGGGGGCCATGTCACAGTGGGCAGCAGGTCAGTGGTGGCCATGTCACTATGAGGTCATGTCACAGTGTACAGCAGGTCAGTGGTGGCCATGTCACAGTGAGCAACAGGACACTGGTTGCCATGTCACAGTGGTCAGCGGTTCAGTGGTGGCCATGTCACTGTGAGGTCATGTCACAGTGGGCAGCAGATCACTTGTGGCCATGTCACAATGAGCAACATTCCACTGGTGGCCATGTCACTGTGGTGGCCAGTCACAGTGGGCAGACGGTCAGTGGTGGCCACGTCACTCTGGGGCCATGTGACAGTGGGCAGCATGTCAGTAGTAATCATGTTACAGTATGGGACATGTCACAGTGGGCAGCAAGTCAGTGGTGGCCATGTCACTGTGGGGGCCATGTCACAGTGGGCAGCAGGTAAGTGGTGGCCATGTCACTATGGCGGCCAAGTCACAGTGGGCAGCAGGTCAGTGGTGGCAATGTCACTATGGGGGCTATGTCACAGTGGGTAGAAGGTCAGTGTTGGCCATGTCACTGTGGGGGCCATGTCACAGTGGTCAGCGGGTCAGTGGTGGCCACGTCACTGTGGGGCCAAGTGACAGTGGGCAGCATGTCAGTAGTGATCATGTTACTGTATGGGACATATCACAGTGGGGAGCGGGACAGTGGTGGCCATGTCACTGTGAGGTCATGTCACAGTGTGCAGCAGGTCAGTGGTGGCCATGTCACAGTGAGCAACAGTCCACTTGTTGCCATGTCACTGTGGGGGCTATGTCACAGTGGGCAGCAGGTCAGTTGTGGCCATGTCACTATGGGGGCCATGTCACAGTGGGCAGCAGGTCAGTGGTGGCCATGTCACTGTGGGGGCCATGTCACAGTGGTCAGCGGTTCAGTGGTGGCCATGTCACTGTGAGGTCATGTCACAGTGGGCAGCAGATCAGTTGTGGCCATGTCACAATGAGCAACAGTCCACTGGTGGCCATGTCACTGTGGTGGCCAGTCACAGTGGGCAGCAGGTCAGTGGTGGCCATGTCACTATGGCGGCCATTTCACAGTGGGCAGCATGTCAGTTGTGGCCATGTCACCATGGGGGCCATGACATAGTGGGCAGCGGGCAGTGGTGATCATGTTACCGTTTCGGATATATCACAGTGGGCAACAGGTCAGTGGTGGCCATGTCACTGTGGGTGCTACATCACAGTGTGCAGCAGGTCAGTGGTGGCCATGTCACAGTGAGCAACAGGCCACTGGTTGCCATGTCACTGTGGGGGCTATGTCACAGTGGGCAGCAGGTCAGTGCTGGCCATGTCACTATGGGGGCCATGTCACAGTGGGTAGCAGGTCAGTGGTGGCCATGTCACTATGCGGGCCATATCACAGTGGGCAGCAGGTCAGTGGTGGCCATGTCACTGTGGGGGCCATGTCACAGTGGTCAGCGTGTCAGTGGCGGCCATGTCACTGTGGGGGCCATGTCACAGTTGTCAGCGTGTCAGTGGTGGCTATGTCACTGTGGGGGCCATGTCACAGTGGTCAGCGGGTCAGTGGTGGCCACGTCACTGTGGGGCCAAGTGACAGTGGGCAGCATATCAGTAGTGATCATGTTACTGTATGGGACATGTCACAGTGGGGAGCGGGACGGTGGTGGCCAGTCACAGTTTGCATCGGGTCAGTGGTGGCCACGTCACTGTGGGGCCATGACATAGTGGGCAGCGGGCAGTGGTCATCATGTTACAGTTTCGGATATGTCACAGTGGGCAACAGGTCAGTGGTGGCCATGTCACTGTGGGTGCTACATCACAGTGTGCAGCAGGTCAGTGGTGGCCATGTCACAGTGAGCAACAGGCCACTGGTTGCTGTTGAAAGAACGCAGAGGGAGCCCAGCCATCATTTAATGCACAAAGGCTCAACTTTATTAGTACTCACACTTCTTTTATATCTACAATAATTAGTTCATACATATTGCAAAAAGCAAGCTCCTTATAGGTTGCTAAGGTTAGATACTTTGGTTGCTAAGGTTAAATACCAATCTCTCCCCTTATGATTTCTGCAAGGCCTTCTACATAGTCCTGCTTCTGTTCTTTGTTCTTCTTTGATACTTTTCGGTATTCTCCCATCACGTCGCCGTTGTCAGCAGTTCCTCGGTGCTGTGCCCTTTCTCACGTAGCCAGTTGTTAGCAAACTGCTCCACATCTCCCCCGTTTTCTTTTTGCACTTGTGCTAAAAATATTGCAGAGGCAGTCTTCTGCAGGGCCCTTTGCAGAAGACTGACAATACATGGCAACATCAAAAGCACAATCATAATTACCAAGATCATGACCCCCACAGACTTGATCAGAGATATTAACCATCCTGAAAGTCCCCAACCTTTAAACATCCTTGTTAACCAATCTAATCCATCATCTTCTGTTAAATGTTTGACACCATCCTTTAGCTGCTGTATGCTTTTGAAAATAGATTCTGAGTGGTCAGACAAATTCATGCAACACATTCCTTCAAATTCCTCACATCCATGGCCTTGTGCTAAAAGCAAAAAATCAATAGCTGCTCTATCTTGTAATACTGCATGGTTAACACTTTCTACATCTGCTGTAAGCCGATCTAAAATTTCAGAAGTGCGATTAAGTTCATCTTTTGCCCAACATCCTATCTGTTTTGCTAAGTTCATGGCCTTATTAGCCGCTCCTCCTGGCAAAATAGTTGCAACTAACACCTGTGTAAATTCTGTCCAGAATCGTGGCTCTCCTATCCCACTACAATCTAGTTCATGTATGGACCGTTGCGTCCTAGTTCTGTTAGTAAGTTTCATTAAGGCAGACATATTCGGGTGAAATAAACTTAGTCGTCCCAGGTAACAGGGACCTCCCTGTGGATGTATCGGTATACCATTCCAGGCTCTGTCACCACATATTAAAAAGATTCCTGTTGGTAGCTCTCTTGCTGTTGTTATGTTGCTACCATTACAGCTTGAATATAGTTGCTCATACACACTACCAGGGTCTAATGCTGAATCTAATGAAGCCCACATCTTCCTGTGTGTATTAAGGTGTTCCTGTCTTGGCAGAAAGCTGACCCATTTTCCAGTTCTTTCAGTTGTTATGCTAGCATTTGCACTTCCAAAAAGTTCCAATTCCTCAGGTGGGGATTCTAATGTTGTATTTAGTGATAATATAAGCTCACACTGATGTTTCCCATCATCCTCTGTATAAGCCTCACTACATAGTGTCTGATTCACAACATAACTACAAAACTCTCCAGGTTTCCACACTGGAAGTCCAACCAAACAAGTACGGAAAGGATGATTGATACTTCCTAAAGCCAAACAGAGTGATGATTGTCCTGTCAAGTTGGCCAACGTTACCCACACATTTTCCCTTGGCTGACTAAACCTCATCCATGCATCTATTGCTCCACTTAGTGTGAGGATGTAAAAACAAATTATACCTCTTTGTTTCATTGTTTTACCTTTTTCCCTATTGTTAGATATCGTCTCTGCATCTGTCCTAAGCAAACATGACTAACACTTGTCACCCTAACATTTAATCATTCAATAATTCTCCAAACATCTGACAATGTTGCCCAGTAAAGTGAATGTCCGAGTAGACCCTCAAGTTGAGTCAAAACGGGCTGGACCTTCAGCCGCTGTCGATGAGCTTGTCTCTCCTCTGGTGTCATTGGGAGGTGCGGCAGGTTTCGCCCATCTCGCTGGAACCCATACGGTGCCTGTTGGTGTAGAAACACAAAGATATCCCCTTCCCCATATTACTACTTTAGCTGGTCCTTTCCACAATCCATCTTTTGGATCCTTATAATTTACCCATATCTCTTTCCTTCCTTCACTTACTTTTGCCTTCTCATAATGTAACATAGCTGGTGGTTGTTCTGCGTCTCCAAATATACACAAGTGATTCATTACAAATAATGTTTTTGCTAATTTTTCTTGTACATCCTGTATTTCCTGATATTTTGCTACATAACGTTTCAAGATACCATTTGCTCTCTCAACTATGGCCTGTCCTGTGGGAGAATGCGGTATCCCTGTTACATGCTTCACTCCCCACTTGCTTAAAAATCTCTGCATTCGACTTCCGACATATGCTGGTCCATTGTCTGTCTTTATAGTATTCGGGACTCCCATTATTGCAAAACAACATGTTAAGTGTCTGATTACCTGTGTGGCCTTTTCCCCACTCTGTGCAGAGGCCCATATATATTTGCTATAAGTATCTATAGTAACATGTACATATTTAAGTCTACCAAAGCTTTGTATGTGAGTCACATCCATTTGCCATACTTCATTAGATTTCGTCCCTCTAGGATTGACTCCTATTCCAATACCAACCCCTTTATTGTGAAAACTACAAACAGGGCATGTTTTTACTATGGCCGTTGCCTCCGCCATTGTGATGCCAAATTGTGTTTTTAGCCCTTTTGCATTCTGGTGGAATATGTCATGTGCTTCTTTTGCCAATTTGTCTTTCGGCATGGGAACATGTATAACAGTGGATACCAATTTGTCCGCTCGAGCATTACCTTCCCCAAGTCCTATATCCCATTTATGACTTCTAACATGAATTACAGCATACGGTTGTTCCCTTATTTTTATGGCCCTCTGTAATTGTAAGAACAACTCATAGAGACGCTTATTTTGTACTTCCTTGACTTCTGCATCTTCTATCCTTGCTACTATTCCTGCTACATACATAGAATCAGTTACAATATTCAATGGTTCATTAAACTTGACCATCGCCCAAACTACTGCCAACAGTTCCAAAGTTTGTAGTGTGTCTTGTGCTGTGGCTTTTAATATCTCGTGTTTCCATGTATTATCTTCCTGCCACGTTATAGCTGCTGTCTGAGATTTCTTTCCTGCATCTGTATAAACTGTGATGGCATTCGGAATCGGCGCCTGTTGTCTTTTTGGCTGTTCAATCCAATGTAATTGTCCTAACCATCTCAAAGGTTCCATAGATAATTGATCAGTTGACAACATCATTGGCCCATTTAACATGGCTTCCTGCAATGCTGTGCTATTTGCCAGGTACCACTGCATGGTTTCCTTCTGCATTGGACAGTATATGAATTGAGGTTCTCTTCCACTTATTTGAATAACTCGCACACGACCTTTCTTTACTAAATTTGCTAGTGCCTCAATTTTTTGAAGTAGAGATTTTGATTGTTGTAATGCTGGCGTGATCCATTCTAGCACCCATGTCTCCCCCGTTTTCTTTTTAGACTGCGTAATAGCTCCGAGTAAATGCTGTGAACCCATCCACACAAGTATGTCCAGGGGGAGCTCAGCGTCTCTCCGACGCACTTGTCCAGACGTAATACGATCCATAATTTGTTGTAGCACTCGCTTCTGGTCTGCTGATAAAGACACCACCTGTGCAGGATCATTTCCTTTTAACAGTGGTCGTAATTGTTGTAAAAGCTCGTTTGGGATGCCCACTATAGGTTTTAGCCATTGTAAATCTCCTAATAGCTTTTGAGCATTATGCAGTGTTGAAATTTCAGGATTAATTGTCAATTTTTGTGGTGTCACTATTTGTTTCATCAAAGACAATCCCAAATATTTCCATGGAGCTGTTTTTTGTATCTTTTCTGGTGCAATTACCAATCTTTGCTTTGCAAGGGTGTTTACAATTTCTTTTATCTGTGCTTCTGTAAATGGTTCTTTTTGTGCAAATAATATATCATCCATATAGTGATAAATTATAACATTAGTCCATTTTTGACGTAACGGCTGTAAGGCTGCATCTACAAAAATCTGACATAAAGTTGGACTATTTCTCATTCCTTGCGGTAAAACTGTCCATTCAAACCGTTGATCTGGCCCTTCTCTATTTATTGCCGGTAAAGTGAAAGCAAATCTGCGCATGTCCTTTTCATGAAGCGGAATCGTAAAGAAACAATCTTTTAAGTCCACAATCAATATAGGCCATTCATAAGGTAACATAGCTGGATTCGGCATACCTGGTTGTAAAGCCCCCATTGGTTCCATTTGTTTGTTTACTTCTCTAAGGTCATGTAAAAGTCGATATTTGCCTGATTTCTTTTTTATGACAAATATCGGAGTATTCCAAGGACTAGTAGATAATCTTAAATGTCCTTGCTGATATTGTTCTTGTACTAGCAAGTGTGCTTGCTCAAGACTTTCCCTTTTTAGTGGCCACTGCTTTACCCATATTGGATTGTCAGATGTCCAAGTTATAGGGATCGGGAAAGTCCAAGCAATGGCCATTAGAATAAATGGTGATCGTTTGTCAAAACTATTCCCATTTGTGCTAACACATCTCTTCCAATTAAACAGTTTACCCCTGGAGGTAATTGCACTACAGCAAGCACCGCTGTGACTGTTTGTCCTTCAATTGTTAATTGCAGGGGCGGCGTTCGATTGGCTAAGGTTAAACCACCCACGCCAGTGATGGTAGTGGTATGCTCTTGTAACGGCCAGCCTTGTGGCCAAGAAGAAGGCGACAGTATGCTGGAATCTGCGCCTGTGTCTAACAACCCTTCCACAGTTATTGCGTTACCTTGAAATGACAGGTGAACGGTCTTCCTGGGTCTCGTACTCAGATTCAGTGTTAGCAGGGTCAGGCTTCCTGTGGATCCAAAGCCTTTATTTCCGCGACTCTCCTCAGTTACTGGTCGTATTGTTTGAGTCACTTGTGGTAGAGGCACCAGCTGTGCAATCCGTTGTCCCTGTGCAATCTTTACTGGTGGATTCAGTGTATATGCCATAATATAGATTTCACCTTCATAATCTGCATCAATAACTCCCGGTAAAACAAATAGTCCACATTGTGATGCCGATGATCTTCCTAATAATAAAGCTCCCATGGCTCTCCCATTAATGATGATAGGTCCTCGTACATTCGTAGATATTGTTTGAGGATTATTTGTTAACAGAATAACATCTACTGCTGCTGCCAGGTCCAACCCGAGACTTCCCCGGGTGGCGGGTTGAAGGACTGCGCTGCGGCTGCAATTTTGGTCGTTGCGCGGCGGCCGGCGAACGCGCTCCGTGTGGAGTTTCCCGACCGTCTGCAGCAAGCCACCTCATTATGGGAGTTGGATCGGCAAGTTTGACACCATACATTTCTGGCTGTACAACTCTTTCGTACATGCCCTAGAGCTCCGCATCGGTAACACCGTAGCTGCCCCTTTTTAGGTGTTTGCACTTTAACTGCTGTTGCTGCTGAAGTCTGGAGAGGCGCAAGGGCTGCCATAACCTGACTTTGAGTAGCCTGAGCCTGTTCTTTCATTCCTTCCCCTAATTTCTTTATTGCCTCTACAAGAAAAGCCTGAGGTCCAGTAGGTATCGATGACGCTTTTTCAAGTGCCTCCTCTACAGTCCAATGTGCCCTTAGTGTATTCAATAAACTCTTTGTAGCAGGATTGCCATTTTGTGAAATACATTGTTTTAAGAGAGCACCCTGCATGTAGAGAGGTACTTTTGCTCTTTCAATTGCATTCACCAACTTATCTACAAAACTGCCCAAAGTCTCTTCTCTTCCTTGCTTAATTCCCATATACATTGGAACTCCGCCTGGCTCTTTCACTTGCTCTATAGCTTCTCTCACCAACCTCATTGCCTCTCTCACCTTATCCGGACCGAGCAATGCTTGAGCTTCTACTCTAGCATAAGGTC
The DNA here is from genome assembly GCF_047716275.1 of Strix uralensis. Classification (NCBI taxonomy): domain Eukaryota; kingdom Metazoa; phylum Chordata; class Aves; order Strigiformes; family Strigidae; genus Strix; species Strix uralensis. The sequence continues at coordinate 204,871 of NC_133999.1, read as the reverse complement.
CTAACCCCATTAATTCATCCATTGTAATCCCTTGTAATGGATCTCCTGCTTGCCGCTGTACCGCTATCGATTCTAACACTCTCGTTTGCCAATGCGCATTAAACAACAACCACTGACTAGGAGAGAAAATCAACTTTGCTATACCCCGACAATCTGCAGGCAAAAGAAGTTGAGTGTTCCAGAGATAATCTAACATTTGACGAGTCGGTTCACCAGTAACACCATAAGAACTCACTGTAGAGCGCAATTGTGATAAAAGCTTCCAATCTAATGCCGTAACAGTAGCATTTAGTCCACCAGCTGGGTTTGGCTGAAACTGAACTGGAAAAGCCATTGCTGTCGCCATCTGAGTCATCTCCTCATCCCCTTTTTCTAACCCCTCTCGTGCCAATGCATTCCAAGCCCGACACCTTTCTTTAGCGATCTCTATCCCCAGCCCATCTTCTGAGCCAGGAGTAGAATTCTCGCTTTCCGGCGTCACAGTCTGGCTGGACGCGTCAGGGCTACTCAGGGCAGAAGCGGGGGGAGCGGTAGGGAGAACTCGTTCTGAGCTTTCCTGTCCCGTCTCTTCGGAACGTAAAGGTGGTAAAACAAGCTCACGAAACGCAGGCGGTAATGGCCACCTAGTTTCCTCCTCCCCATATCTGGTGTTTTTCTCTTTTGCCGCAATTGCGCTCTGTGCAGCTCTTTTTTCAGCCTGATACCTGAGCAATTCATTATGAACCACCCTCCATAACTTTCCCAACTTTTTTGCTGTCTTATCATCATTCAATGTTAATTCCCATAACTTATCTCCAAATTTTCGCCATTCCGATAACTCATGAACTGTATGTGGATTAATAAAACAACCTTGCTCTACCCCATAAGCTAAAAGCCCCTGAAGATCCTTTTTTACATCTGTTCCCTCAACCCGGCGTTGTGTCAGCCAGGATGCAAATAAATCATATGCTGCTTGCCTGTCCATACCTGAATTTTTCCGTTGCAGCCTTTCCAGGTCTCGGCAGCACGTATCAGCAGGGCTCACCTCTTATGACACCCTGGGCGCGGGCCTTTTTAGTCGCCTTTCGCCGTCCTCGCTGCTTAAGGACCTGAACAACCTTCTCTGGTCTTTATCCTTCGTGGTGCCTTATACGTCCTTTGGCACGTATCACGTCGCGGTCACCATTTGTTGAAAGAACGCAGAGGGAGCCCAGCCATCATTTAATGCACAAAGGCTCAACTTTATTAGTACTCACACTTCTTTTATATCTACAATAATTAGTTCATACATATTGCAAAAAGCAAGCTCCTTATAGGTTGCTAAGGTTAGATACTTTGGTTGCTAAGGTTAAATACCAATCTCTCCCCTTATGATTTCTGCAAGGCCTTCTACATAGTCCTGCTTCTGTTCTTTGTTCTTCTTTGATACTTTTCGGTATTCTCCCATCACGTCGCCGTTGTCAGCAGTTCCTCGGTGCTGTGCCCTTTCTCACGTAGCCAGTTGTTAGGAAACTGCTCCACAGGTTGCCATGTCACTGTGGGGGGTATGTCACAGTGGGCAGCAGGTGAGTTGTGGCCATGTCACTATGGGGGCCATGTCACAGTGGGCAGCAGGTCAGTGGTGGCCATGTCACTATGGTGGCTATGTCACAGTGGGCAGCAGGTGAGTGCTGGCCATGTCACTGTGGGGGGCATGTCACAATGAGCAACAGTCCACTGGTGTCCATGTCACTGTGGTGGCCAGTCATAGTGGGCAGCAGGTCAGTGTCGTGGCCACGTCGCTATGGGGCCATGTGACAGTGGTCAGCGTTGCAGTGGTGGCCATGTCACTATGGGGGCCATGTCACAGTGGTCAGCGGGTCAGTGGTGGCCATGTAACTGTGAGGTCATGTCACATTAGGCAGGAGATCAGTTTTGGCCATGTCTCAATGAGCAACATTCCACTGGTGGCCATGTCACTGTGGTGGCCAGTCACAGTGGGCAGCAGGTCAGTGGTGGCCACGTCACTGTGGGGCCATGGTACAGTGGGCAGCATGTCAGTAGTAATCATGTTACTGTATGGGACATGTCACAGTGTGCAGCAGGTCAGTGGTGGCCATGTCACTATGGAGGCCATAACAAAGTGGGCAGCAGGACAGTGGTGGCCATGTCACTGTGAGGTCATGTCACAGTGTGCAGCAGGTCAGTGGTGGGCATGTCACAGTGAGCAACAGGTCAGTGGTGGCCATGTCACTGTGGGGGCCACGTCACAGTGGGCAACAGATCAGTGGTGGCCATGTCACTATGTGGGCCATGTCACAGTGGGCAGCAGGTCAGTGGTGCCCATGTCACTATGGGGGCTATGTCACAGTGGGCAGCAGGTCAGTGCTGGCAATGTCACTGTGGGGGCCATGTCACAGTGGGCAGCAGGTCAGTGGTGGCCATGTCACTGTGGGGGCCATGCCACAGTGGTCAGCGGGTCAGTGGTGGCGAGGTCACTGTGGGGGCCATGTCACAGTGGGCAGCGTGTCAGTGGTAGCCATGTCACTGTGTGGTCATGTCACAGTGTGCAGTAGGTCAGTGGTGGCCATGTCACAATGAGCAACAGTCCACTGGTGGCCATGTCACTGTGGTGGCCAGTCACAGTGGGCAGCAGGTCAGTGGTGGCCACGTCACTGTGGGGCCATGTGACAGTGGGCAGCATGTCAGGAGTGATCATATTAGTCTATTGGACATGTCACAGTGGGGAGCAGGTCAGTGGTGGCCATGTAACTGTGAGCAACAGGCCACTGGTTGCCATGTCACTATGGGGGCTATGTCACAGTGGGCAGCAGGTCAGTGCTGCCCATGTCACTGTGGGGGCCATGTCACAGTAGTCAGCGGGTCACTGGTGGCCATGTCACTGTGGCGGCCATGTCACAGTGGTCAGCGTGCCAGTTGTGGCCATGTCACTGTGAGGTCATGTCACAGTGGGCAGCAGATCAGTTGTGGCCATGTCACAATGAGCAACAGTCCACTGGTGGCCATGTCACTGTGGTGGGCAGTCACAGTGAGCAGCAGGTCAGTGGTGACCACTTCACTGTGGGGCCATGTGACAGTGGGCAGCATGTCAGTAGTGATCATGTTACTGTATGGGACATGTCACAGTCGGGAGCAGGTCAGTGGTGGCCATGTCACTATGGGGGCCATGTCACACTGGGCAGCAGATCAGTGGTGGCCATGTCACTATGGGGGCCATGTCACAGTGGGCAGCAGATCAGTGATGGCCATGTCACAGTGAGAAACAGGCCACTGGTTGCCATGTCACTGTGGGGGCTATGTCACAGTGGGCAGCAGGTCAGTGGTGGCCATGTCACTGTGGGGGCCATGTCACAGGTGTCAGCGGGTCAGTGGTGGCCATGTCACTGTGAGGTCATGTCATACTGGGGAGCAGGTCAGTGGTGGCCATGTCACTGTGGGGGCCATGTCACAGTGGGCAGCAGGTCAGTAGTTGCCACGTCACTGTGGGGCCATGTCACAGTGTGCAGAAGATCAGTGCTGGCCATGTCACAGTGAGCAACAGGCCACTGGTTGCCATGTCACTATGGGGTTCATGTCACAGTGGGCAGCAGGTCAGTGGTGGCCACGTCACTGTGGGGCCATGTGACAGTGGGCAGCATGTCAGTAGTGATCATGTTACTGTATGGGACATGTCACAGTGTGGAGCAGGTCAGTGGTGGCCATGTCACTGTGAGGTCATGTCACAGTGTGCAGCAGGTCAGTGGTGGCCATGTCACAGTGAGCAACAGGCCACTGGTTGCCATGTCACTGTGGGGGGTATGTCACAGTGGGCAGTAGGTCAGTTGTGGCCATGTCACTATGGGGGCCATGTCACAGTGGGCAGCAGGTCAGTGGTAGCCATGTCACTGTGGGGGCTATGTCACAGTGGGTAGCAGGTCAGTGGTTGCCATGTCACTGTGGGGGCCATGTCACAGTGGTCAGCGGGTAAGTGGTGGCCATGTCACTGTGGGGGCCATGTCACAGTGGTCAGCGGGTCAGTGGTGGCCATGTCACTGTAAGGCCATGTCACAGTGGGCAGCAGATCAGTTGTGGCCATGTCACAATGAGCAACAGTCCTCTGGTGGCCATGTCACTGTGTTGGCCAGTCACAGGGGGCAGCAGGTCAGTGGTGGCCACATGACTGTGGGGGCATGTGACAGTGGGCAGCAGGTCAGTAGTGATCATGTTAGTCTATGGGACATTTCACAGTGGGGAGCAGGTCAGTGGTAGCCATGTCAATGTGAGATCATGTCACAGTGTGCAGCAGGTCAGTGGTGGCCATGTCACAGTGAGCAACAGGGCACTGTTTGCCATGTCACTGTGGGGGCAAAGTCACAGTGGCCAGCAGGTCAGTGCTGGCCATGTCACTATGGGGGCCATGTCACACTGGGCAGCAGATCAGTGGTGGCCATGTCACTATGGGGGCCATGTCACAGTGGGCAGCAGGTCAGTGGTGGCCATGTCACTGTGGGGGCTATGTCACAGTGGTCAGTGGGTCAGTGGTGGCCATGTCACTGTGGGGGCCATATCACAGAGGGCAGCATGTCAGTGGTGATCATGTTACTATTTGGGACATGTCACAGTGGGCAGCAGGTCAGTGGTGGCCACGTCACTGGGGGTGCTAAATCACAGTAGGCAGCGGTTCAGTGGTGGCCATGCCACTGTGACGTCATGTCACAGTGGGCAGCAGATCAGTTGTGGCCATGTCACAATGAGCAACAGTCCACTGGTGGCCATGTCACTGTGGTGGCCAGTCACAGTGGGCAGCAGGTCAGTGGTGGCCACGTCACTGTGGGGCCATGTCACATTGGGCAGCATGTCAGTAGTGATCATGTTACAGTATGGGCCATGTCACAGTGGGGAGCAGCTCAGTGGTGGCCATGTCAGTATGGGGGCCATGTCGTAGTGGGAAGCAGGTCAGTGGTGGCCATGACATTGTGAGGTCATGTCACAGTGTGCAGCAGGTCAGTGTTGGCCATGTCACAGTGAGCAACAGGCCACTGGTTGCCATGTCACTATGGGGGCCATGTCACAGTGGGCAGCAGGTCAGTGGTGGCCATGTCACTATGGGGGCCGTGTCACAGTGGGCAGCAGGTCAGTGGCGGCCATGACACAGTGAGTAACAAGCCACTGGTTGCCATGTCACTGTCCGGGCTATGTCACAGTGGGCAGCAGGTCAGTGGTGGCCACGTCACTATGGGGGCCATGTCACAGTGGGCAGGAGGTCAGTGGTGGCCATGTCTCTATGGGGGCCATGTCACAGTGGGCAGCAGGTCAGTAGTGGCCACGTCACTGTGGGGCCATGTCACAGTGTGCAGCAGGTCAGTGGTGGCCATTTCACTATGGGGGCCATATCACAGTGACAGCAGGTCAGTGGTGGCCATGTCACTATGGGGGCCATATCACAGTGGGCAGCAGGTCAGTGGTGGCCATGTCACTATGGGGGCTATGTCACATTGGGCAGCAGGTCAGTGGTGGCCATGTCACTGTGGGGCTATGTCACAGTGGTCAGCGGATCAGTGGTGGCAATGTCACTGTGAGGGCCATGTCACAGTGTGCAGCAAGTCAGTGATGGCCATGTCACAGTGAGGAACAGGCCACTGGTTTCCATGTCACTGTGGGGGCTATGTCACAGTGGGCAGCAGGTCAGTGCTGGCCATGTCACTATGGGGACCATGTCACAGTGGGCAACAGGTCAGTGGTGGCCATGTCACTATGGGGGCCATGTCACAGCGGGCAGCAGGTGAGTAGTGGCCACGTCACTGTGGGGCCATGTCACAGTGGGCAGCATGTCAGTGATGGCCATGTAACAGTGAGTAACAGGCCACTGGTTGCCATGTCACTGTGGGGGCTATGTCACAGTGGGAAGCAGGTCAGTTGTGCCCATGTCACTATGGGTCGATGTCACAGTGGGCAGCAGGTCAGTGGCGGCCATGTCACTATGGGGGCCATTTCACATTGGGCAGCTGGTCAGTGGTGGCCATGTCACTGTGAGGTCATGTCACAGTGGGCAGCGGGTCAGTGGTGGCCATGTCACTTGGAACCATGTCACAGAGAGCAGCAGGTCAGCTGTGGCCAAGTCACTGCGGGGGCTATATCAGAGTGCATAGCAGGTCACTGGTGGCCATGTCACTTTGGGGCCATGTCACAGTGCGCAGCAGGCTAGTGGTGGCCACGTCACTGTGAGCAACAGGCCACTGGATGCCATGTCACTGTGGGGGCTATGTCACAGTGGGCACCAGGTCAGTGCTGGCCATGTCACTGTGGGGGCCATGTCACAGGTGTCAGCGGGTCAGTGGTGGCCATGTCACTGTGAGGTCATGTCACAGTGGGCAGCAGATCACTTGTGGCCATGTCACTGTGGGGTCATGTCACAGTGGGCAGCATGTCAGTGGTGGCCAGCTCACTGTGGGGCCATGTCACAGTGGGCAGCTGGTCAGAGGTGGCCATTTCACTGTGGGGACCATGTCACAGTGACAGCAGGTCAGTGGTGGCCATGTCACTATGGGGGCCATGTCACAGTGGGCAGGAGGTCAGTGGTGGCCATGTCACTATGGGGGCCATGTCACAGTGGGCAGCAGGTCAGTAGTGGCCACGTCACTGTGGGACCATGTCACAGTGTGCAGCAGGTCAGTGATGGACATGTCACAGTGAGCAACAGGCCACTGGTTGCCATGTCACTGTGGGGGCTATGTCACAGTGGGCAGCAGGTGAGTGCTGGCCATGTCACTATGGGGGCCATGTCACAGTGGGCAGCAGGTCAGTGGCAGCCATGTCACTATGGGGGTTATGTCACATTGGGCAGCAGGTCAGTGGTGGCCATGTCACTGTGAGGTCATGTCACAGTGTGCAGCAGGTCAGTGGTGGCCATGTCACAGTGAGAAACAGGCCACTTGTTACCATGTCAGTGTGGGGGCTATGTCACAGTGGGCAGCAGGTCAGTTGTGGCTAAGTCTCTATGGGGTCCATGTCACAGGGGGCAGCAGGTCAGTGGTGGCCATGTCAATATGGGGGCCATGTCACAGTGGGTAGCAGGTAAGTGGTGGCCATGTCACTGTGGGGCTATGTCACAGTGGTCAGCGAATTAGTGTTGGCCATGTCACTGTGGGGGCCATGTCACAGTGGGCAGCAGGTCAGTGGTGGCCATGTCACTATGGGAGCCGTGTCACAGTGTGCAGCAGGTCAGTGGTGGCCATGACACAGTGAGTAACAGGCCACTGGTTGCCATGTCACTGTGCGGGCTATGTCACAGTGGGCAGCAGGTCAGTTTTGGCCACGTCACTATGGGGGCCATGTCACAGTGGGCAGGAGGTCAGTGGTGGCCATGTCTCTATGGGGGCCATGTCACAGTGGTCAGCAGGTCAGTGGTGGCCATTTCACTATGGGGGCCATGTCACAGTGGGCAGCAGGTCAGTGGTGGCCATTTCACTATGGGGGCCATGTCACAGTGACAGCAGGTCAGTGGCGGCCATGTCACTATGGGGGTTATGTCACATTGGGCAGCAGGTCAGTGGTGGCCATGTCACTGTGATGTCATGTCACAGTGTGCAGCAGGTCAGTGGTGGCCATGTCACAGTGAGCAACAGGCCACTGGTGGTCATGTCACTGTGGGGGCTATGTCACAGTGGGCAGCAGGGCAGTGCTGGCCATGTCACTATGGGGACCATGTCACAGTGGGCAACAGGTCAGTGGTGGCCATGTCACTATGGGGGCCATGTCACAGTGGGCAGGAGGTCAGTGATGGCCATGTCACAGTGAGTAACAGGCCACTGGTTGCCATGTCACTGTGGGGGCTATGTCACAGTGGGCAGCAGGTCAGTGGTGGCCATGTCACTATGGGGGCCATGTCACAGTGGGCAGGAGGTCAGTGGTGGCCATGTCACTATGGGGGCCATGTCACAGTGGGCAGCAGGTCAGTAGTGGCCACGTCACTGTGGGGCCATGTCACAGTGTGCAGCAGGTCAGTGATGGACATGTCACAGTGAGCAACAGGCCACTGGTTGCCATGTCACTGTGGGGGGTATGTCACAGTGGGCAGCAGGTGAGTGCTGGCCATGTCACTATGGGGGCCATGTCACAGTGGGCAGCAGGTCAGTGGCGGCCATGTCACTATGGGGGTTATGTCACATTGGACAGCAGGTCAGTGGTGGCCATGTCACTGTGATGTCATGTCACAGTGTGCAGCAGGTCAGTAGTTGCCATGTCACAGTGAGCAACAGGCCACTGGTGGCCATGTCACTGTGGTGGCCAGTCACAGTGGGCAGCAGGTCAGTGGTGGACACGTCACTGTGGGGCCATGTGACAGTGCGCAGCATGTCAGTAGTGATCATGTTACTGTATGGGACATGTCACAGTGTGCAGCAGGTCAGTGGTGGCCATGTCACTGTGAGGTCATGTCACAGTGTGCACAGGTCAGTGGTGGCCATGTCACTGTGTGGGCCATGTCACAGGTGTCAGCGGGTCAATCGTGGCCATGTCACTGTGAGGTCATGTCACAGTGGGCAGCAGATCAGTTGTGGCCATGTCACAATGAGCAACAGTCCACTGGTGGCCATGTCACTGGTGGGCAGTCACAGTGAGCAGCAGGTCAGTGGTGGCCACGTCACTGTGGGGCCATGTGACAGTAGGCAGCATGTCAGTAGTGATCATGTTACTGTATGGGACATGTCACAGTCGGGAGCAGGTCAGTGCTGGCCATGTCACTGTGAGGTCATGTCACAGTGTGCAGAAGGTCAGTTCTGGCCATGTCACAGTGAGCAACAGGCCACTGGTTGCCATGTCACTGTGGCGGCTATGTCACAGTGGGAAGCAGGTCAGTGGTGGCCGTGTCACTATGGCGGCTATGTCACAGTTGGTAGCAGGTCAGTCGTGGCCATATCACTATGGGGGCTATGTCACAGTTGGCAGCGGAGAAGTGGTGGCCATGTCATTGTGGGGCCATGTTACAGTAGGCAGCATGTCAGTGGTGGCCATGTCACTGTGGGGGCCATGTCACAGTGGGCAGCGGGTCAGTGGTGGCCATGTCACTTGGAACCATGTCACAGAGAGCAGCAGGTCAGCTGTGGCCAAGTCACTGCGGGGGCTATATCACAGTGCATAGCAGGTCACTGGTGGCCATGTCACTGGTGGGGCCATGTCACAGTGCGCAGCAGGCTAGTGGTGGCCACGTCACTGTGGGGCCATGTCACAGTGTGCAGCAGATCAGTGATGGCCATGTCACAGTGAGCAACAGGCCACTGGTTGCCATGTCACTGTGCGGGCTATGTCACAGTGGGCAGCAGGTCAGTGGTGGCCATGTCACTGTGGGGGCCATGTCACAGGTGTCAGCGGGTCAGTGGTGGCCATGTCACTGTGAGGTCATGTCATAGTGGGCAGCAGATCAGTTGTGGCCATGTCACTGTGGGGCCATGTCACAGTGGGCAGCAGGTCAGTAGCGGCCACGTCACTGTTGGGCCATGTCACAGTGGGCAGCAGGTCAGTGATGGCCATGTCACAGTGAGTAACAGGCCACTGGTTGCCATGTCACTGTGGGGGCTATGTCACACTGGGAAGCAGGTCAGTTGTGGCCATGTCAATATGGGTCCATGTCACAGTGGGCAGCAGGTCAGTGGTGGCCATGTCACTATGGGGGCTATTTCACATTGGGCAGCTGGTCAGTGGTGGCCATGTCACTGTGAGGTCATGTCACAGTGTGCAGCAGATCAGTGGTGGCCATGTCACAGTGAGCAACAATCCACTGGTTGCCATGTCACTGTGGGGGCTATGTCACAGTGGGCAGCAGGTCAGTTGTGGCCATGTCACTATGGGGGCCATGTCACAGTGGGCAGGAGGTCAGTGGTGGCCATGTCACTATGGGGGCCATGTCACAGTGGGCAGCAGGTCAGTAGTGGCCACGTCACTGTGGGGCCATGTCACAGTGTGCAGCAGGTCAGTGATGGACATGTCACAGTGAGCAACAGGCCACTGGTTGCCATGTCACTGTTGGGGGTATGTCACAGTGGGCAGCAGGTGAGTGCTGGCCATGTCACTATGGGTCAATATCACAGTGGGCAGCAGGTCAGTGGTGGCCATGTCACTATGGGGGCTATGTAACATTGGGCAGCTGGTCAGTGGTGGCCATGTCACTGTGTGGGCCATGTCACAGGTGTCAGCGGGTCAATCGTGGCCATGTCACTGTGAGGTCATGTCACAGTGGGCAGCAGATCAGTTGTGGCCATGTCACAATGAGCAACAGTCCACTGGTGGCCATGTCACTGTGGTGGGCAGTCACAGTGAGCAGCAGGTCAGTGGTGGCCACGTCACTGTGGGGCCATATGACAGTGGGCAGCATGTCAGTAGTGATCATGTTACTGTATGGGACATGTCACAGTGGGGAGCAGGTCAGTGATGGCCATGTCACAATGAGCAACAGGCCACTGGTTGCCATGTCACTGTGGGTTGTATGTCACAGTGGGCAGCAGGTGAGTGCTGGCCATGTCACTATGGGGGCCATGTCACAGTGGGCAGCAGGTCAGTGGCGGCCATGTCACTGTGAGGTCATGTCACAGTGTGCAGCAGGTCAGTGGTGGCCATGTCACAGTGACAAACAGGCCACTTGTTGCCATGTCAGTGTGGGGGCTATGTCACAGTGGGCAGCAGGTCAGTGGTGGCCAAGTCTCTATGGGGGCCATGTCACAGTGGGCAGCAGGTCAGTGGTGGCCATGTCACTATGGGGGCTATGTCACAGTGGGTAGCATGTAAGTGGTGGCGATGTCACTGTGGTTCTATGTCACAGTGGTCAGCGGATTAGTGTTGGCCATGTCACTGTGGGGGCCATGACACAGTGGGCAGCAGGTCAGTGGTGGCCATGTCACTATGGGGGCTATGTCACAGTGGGCAGCAGGTCAGTTGTGGCCATGTCATTATGGGGGCCATGTCACAGGTGTCAGCGGGTCAATCGTGGCCATGTCACTGTGAGGTCATGTCACAGTGTGCAGAAGGCCACTGGTTGCCATGTCACTGTGGCGGCTATGTCACAGTTGGTAGCAGGTCAGTCGTGGCCATATCACTATGGGGGCTATGTCACAGTGGGCAGCATGTCAGTGGTGGCCATGTCACTGTGGGGGCCATGTCACAGTGGGTAGCAGGTCAGTGGTGGCCAGGTCACTTGGAACCATGTCACAGAGAGCAGCAGGTCAGTTGTGGCCATGTCACTGCGGGGGGTATGGCACAGTGGATAGCAGGTCAGTAGTGGCCATGTCACTGTTGGGCCATGTCACAGTGCGCAGCAGGCTAGTGGTGGCCACGTCACTGTGGGGCCATGTCACAGTGTGCAGCAGATCAGTGATGGCCATGTCACAGTGAGCAACAGGCCACTGGTTGCCATGTCACTGTGGGGGCTATGTCACAGTGGGCAGCAGGTCAGTGGTGGCCATGTCACTATGGGGGCCATATCACACTGGGCAGCAGGTCAGTGGTGGCCATGTCACTATGGGGGCTATGTCACATTGGGCTGCAGGTCACAGCTGGCCATGTCACTGTGAGGTCATGTCACAGTGTGTAGCAGTTCAATGGTGGCCATGTCACAGTGAGAAACAGGCCACTGGTTGCCATGTCACTGTGGGGGCTATGTCACAGTGGGCAGCAGGTCAGTTGTGGCCAAGTCTCTATGGGGGCCATGTCACAGTGGGCAGCAGGTCAGTGGTGGCCATGTCACTATGGGGGCTATGTCAAAGTGGTCAGCGTGTCAATTGTGGCCATGTCACTGTGAGGTCATGTCACAGTGGGCAGCAGGTCAGTTGTTGCCATGTCACATTGGGCAGCGAATCAGTGGTTGTCATGTCACTGTGGGGCTATGTCACAGTGGGCAGTGGGTCAGTGGTGGCCATGTCACTGTGGGTCCCATGTAACAGTGGGCAGCAGGTCCGTGGTGGCCATGTCACTGTGGGGGCCATGTCACAGTGGGCAGAAGATCAGTGATGGACATGTCACTGTGGGTGCCATGTCACAGTGGGCAGCAGGTCAGTGGTGGCCATGTCACTATGGGGGCTATTTCATAGTGGGCAGCAGGTCAGTGGTGGTATGTCACTGTGGGGCCCATGTCACAGTGGCAGCAGGTCAGTGGTGGCCATGTCACATTGGGAAGCAGGTCAGTGATGGCCATGTCACTGTGGTGGCCAGTCACAGTGGGCAGCAGGTCAGTAGTGGCCACGTCACTGTGGGGCCATGTCACACAGTGCAGCATGTCAGTGTTGATCATGTTACTCTTTGGGACATGTCACAGTGGGGAGCAGGTCAGTGGTGGACATGTCACTGTGGGTGCTACATCACAGTGGGCAGAGGTTCAGAGGTGGCCATGTCACTGTTAGGTCATGTCACAGTGTGCAGCAGGTTAGTGGTGGCCATGTCACAGTGAGTAACAGGCCACTGGTTGCCATGTCACTGTGGGGGCTATGTCACAGTGGACAGCATGTCACTGGTGGCCATGTCACTATGGGGGCCATGTCACAGTGGGCAGCAGGTCAGTGGTGGCCATGTCACTATGGGGGCCATGTCACAGTGGTCAGCAGGTCAGTGGTGGCCATGTCACTGTGAGGTCATGTCACAGTGGGCAGCAGGTCAGTAGTGGCCACGTCACTGTGGGGCCATGTCACAGTGTGCAGCAGGTCACTGATGGCCATGTCACTATGGGGGCTATGTCACAGTGGGCAGCAGGTCAGTGGTGGCCATGTCACTATGGGGGCTATGTCACAGTGGGCAGCAGGTCAGTGGTGGCCATGTCAATGTGGGGACCATGTCACAGTGTTCAGCGGGTCAGTGGTAGCCATGTCACAGAGGCCAGCATGTCAGTGGTGATCATGTTACTATTTGGGACATGTCACAGTGGGGAGCAGGTCAGTGGTGGCCATGTCACTGTGGGTGCTACATCACAGTGGGCAGCGGTTCAGTGGTGGCCATGTCACTGTGATTTCATGACACAGTGGGCAGCAGATCAGTTGTGGCCATGTCACAGTGAGCAAGAAGCCACTGGTGGCCATGTCACTGTGGGGGCTATGTCACAGTTGATAGCAGGTAGCTGGTGGCCATTTCACTGTGGGGCCATGTCACCGTGGGCAGCAGGTCAGTGGTGGCCATGTCACTATGGGGGCCATGTCACAGTGGGCCTCATTTCAGTTTTGGCCATGTCACTGTGGGGATCATATCACAGTGGGCAGCAGGTCAGTAGTGGCCACGTCACTGTGGGGCCATGTCACAGTGTGCAGCAGGTCAGTGATGGCCATGTCACAGTGAGAAACAGGCCACTGGTTGCCATGTCACTGTGGGGGCTATGTCACAGTGGGCAGCAGGTCAGTGCTGGCCATGTCACTATGGGGGCCATGTCACAGTGGGTAGCAGCTCAGTTGTGGCCATGTCACTATGGGGGCTACGTCACATTGGGCAGCAGGTCAGTGGTGGCCATGTCACTATGGGGGCTATGTCACAGTGGGCAGCAGGTCAGTGGTGGGCATGTCACAGTGGGGGCCATGTCACAGTGGTCAGCGGGTCAGTGGTGGCCATGTCACTGTGGGAGCCATGTCACAGGTGTCATCGCGTCATTGGTGGCCATGTCACTGTGAGGTCTTGTCACAGTGGGCAGCAGATCAGTTGTGGCCATGTCACAATGAGCAACAGTCCACTGGTGGCCATGTAACTGTGGTGGACAATCACAGTGGGCAGCAGGTCAGTGGTGGCCACGTCACTGTGGGACCATGTGCCAGTGGGCAGCATGTCAGTAGTGATCATGTTACTGTATGGGACATGTCACAGTGGGGAGCAGGTCAGTGGTGGCCATGTCACTGTGGGGGCTATGTCACAGTGGGTAGCAGGTAAGTGGTGGCCATGTCACTGTGGGGACATGACACAGTGGGCAGCGGGTCAGTGGTGATCATGTTACTATTTGGGACATGTCACAGTGGTCAGCAGGTCAGTGGTGCCCATGTCACTGTGGGTGATATATCACAGTGGGCAGCAGGTCAGTGGTGGTCATGTCACTGTGGTGGCCAGTAACAGTGGGCAGCAGGTCAGTAGTGGCCACGTCACTGTGGGGCCATGTCACACTGGGGAGCATGTCAGTGGTGATCATGTTACTCTATGGGACATGTCACAGTGGGGAGCAGGTCAGTGGTGGCCATATCACTGTGAGGTCATGTCACAGTGTGCAGCAGGTCAGTGGTGGCCATGTCACTCTGGTGGCCATGTCACAGTGGGCAGCAGGTCGGTGGTGATCATGTCACTATGGGGGCCAATTCACAGTGGGCAGCAGATCAGTGGTGGCCATGTCACTATGGGGGCCAAGTCACAGTGGGCAGCACGTCAGTTGTGGCCATGTCACTATGGGGGCCATGTCACAGTGGGCAGCAGGTCAGTGCTGGCCATGTCACTATGGGGGCCATGTCACAGTGGGCAGCAGGTCAGTGGTGGCCATGTCACTGTGGGGGACATGTCACAGTGGGCAACAGGTCAGTGGTGGCCATGTCACTGTGAGGTCATGTCACAGTGTGCAGCAGGTCAGTGGTGGCCATGTCACAGTGAGCAACAGGCCACTGGTGCTCATGTCACTGTGGGGGCTATGTCACAGTGAGCAGCAGGTCAGTGGTGGCCATGTCACTGTGGGGGCCATGTCACATTGGGCAGCAGGTCAGTGGTGGCCATGTCACTATGGGTGCCATGTCACAGTGAGCAGCAGGTCAGTTGTGGCCATGTCACTATGGGGGGCATGTCACAGTGGGCAGCAGGTCACTTGTGGCCATGTCACTATGGGGGACATGTCACAGTGGTCAGCGGATCAGTGGTGGCCATGTCACTGTGGGGGCCATGTCACAGTGGTCAGCGTGTCAGTGGTGGCCATGTCACTGTGAGGTCATGTCAAGGTGGGCAGCAGATCAGTTGTGGCCATGTCACATTGGGCAGCAGGCCACAGGTGGTCATGTCACTGTGGGGCTATGTCACATTGGGCAGTGGGTCAGTGGTGGGCATGTCACTGTGGGGGCCATGTCACAGTGGGCAGCAGATCAGTGGTGGCCATGTCAATTTGCGGCCATGTCACAGTGAGCAGCAGGTCAGTTGTGGCCATGTCACTATGGGGGCTATGTCACAGTGGGCAGCAGGTCAGTGGTGGTATGTCACTGTGGGGCCCATGTCACAGTGGGCAGAAGGTCAGTGGTGGACATGTCACTGTGGGGGCCATGTCACAGTGGGCAGCAGGTCAGCAGTGGCCACATCACTGTGGGGCCATATCACAGAGGGCAGCATGTCAGTGGTGATCATGTTACTGTTTGGGACATGTCACAGTGGGGAGCGGGTCAGTGGTGGCCATTTCACTGTGGGTGCTACATCACAGTTGGCAGCGGTTCAGAGGTGGCCATGTCACTGTGAGGTCATGTCACAGTGGGCAGCAACTCAGTTCTGGCCATGTCCCTATGGGGGCCATGTCACAGTGGGCAGCAGTTCAGTGGTGGCCATGTCACTATGGGGGCTATATCACATTGGGCAGCAGGTCAGTGGTGGCCATGTCACTATGGGGGCTATGTAACATTGGGCAGCAGGTCAGTGGTGGCCATGTCACAGTGGGGGCCATGTCACAGTGGGGAACGTGGCAGTTGTGGTCATGTCACTGTGAGGTTATGTCACAGTGTGCAGCAGGTCAGTGGTGGCCATGTCACAATGAGCAAAAGCCCACTGGTTGCCATGACATTGTGGGGGCCATGTCACAGTGAGCAGCAGGTCAGTGGTGGCCATGTCACTATGGGGGCCATTTCACATTGGGCAACAGGTCAGTGGTTGCCATATCACTGTGGGGGCCATGTCACAGTGGGTAGCAGGTCAGTAGTGATCATGTTACTGTTTGGGACATGTCACAGTGGGGAGCAGGTCACTGGTGGCCATGTCAGTGTGGGTACACATCACATTGGGCAGCGGTTCAGAGGTGGCCATGTCACTGTGTGGTCATGTCACAGTGTGCAGCAGGTCAGTGTTTGCCATTTCACTGTGGGGCCATGTCACAGTGGGCAGCGTGTCAGTGGTGGCCATGTCACTGTGGGGCTATGTCACAGTGTGCAGTGCGTCAGCGGTGGCCATGTCACTGTGGGGGCCATGTCACATTGGGCAGCAGGTCAGTGGTGGCCATGTCACTGTGGGGCCATGTCACAGTGGGCAGCAGGTCAGTGTTGGCCACTTCAGTGTGGGGACATGACACAGTGGGCAGCGGGTCAGTGGTGATCATGTTACTGTTTGGGACATGTCACAGTGGGCAGAGTGTCAGTGGTGGCCATGTCACTGTAGGTGCTACATCACAGTGTGCAGCAGGTCATTGGTGTCCATGTCACAGTGAGAAACAGGCCACTGGTGGCCATGTCACTGTGGGGGCTATGTCACAGTGGGCAGCAGGTCAGTTGTGGCCATGTCACTATGGGGGCTATGTCACAGTGGGCAGCAGGTCAGTGGTGGCCATATCTCTATGGGGGCCATGTCACAGTGGGCAGCAGGTCGGTGGTGTCCATGTCACTATGGGGGCCATGTCACAGTGGGCAGCAGGTCGGTGGTGTCCATGTCACTATGGGGGCCATGTCACAGTGGGTAGCAGGTCAGTGGTGGCCATGTCACTATGGGGGCTACGTCACAGTGGGTAGCAGGATAGTGGTGGTCATGTCACTATGGGGGCTATGTCACAGTGGGTAGCAGGTCACTGGTGGCCATGTCACTGTGGGGCCATGTCACAGTGGGAAGCAGGTCAGTGGTGGCCATGTAACTGTGGGGTCCATGTCACAGTGGGCAGCAGGTCAGTGGTGGCCATGTCACTTGGGGCCATGTCACAGTGAGCAGCAGGTCAGTTGTGGCCATGTCACTGTGGGGGACATGTCACAGTGGTCAGCGTGTCAGTGGTGACCATGTCACTGTGGGGAGCATGTCACTTTGGGCAGCAGTTCAGTGGTGGCCATGTCACTATGGGGGCCATGTCAAAGTGGGCAGCGTGTCAGTTGTGGCCATGTCACTGTGAGGTCATGTCACAGTGTGCAGCAGGTCAGTGGTGGCCATGTCACAGTGAGCAACAGGCCACTGTTTGCCATGTCATTGTGGCGGCTATGTCACAGTGGGGAGCAGGCCACTTGTGGCCATGTCACTATGGGGGCCATGTCACAGTGGGTAGCAGGTTAGTGGTGGCTATGTCACTGTGTGGCTATGTAACAGTGGGCAGTGGATCAGTGGTGGTATGTCACTGTGGGGCCCATGTCACTGTGGGCAGCAGGTCAGTGGTGGCCATGTCACTGTGGGGGCCATGTCACATTGGGCATCAGGTCAGTTGTGGCCATGTCACTGTGGTGGCCAGTCACAGTGGGCAGCAGGTCAGTGGTGGCCACGTCACTGTGGGGCAATGTCACAGTGGGCAGCATGTTAGTGGTGATCATGTTACTGTATGGGACATGTCACAGTGCGGAGCAGGTCAGTGGTGGCCATGTCACTGTGAGGTCATGTCACAGTGTGCAGCAGGTCAGTGGTGGCCTTGTCATAGTGAGCAACAGGCCACTGGTTGCCATGTCACTATGGGGGCTATGTCACAGTGGGCAGCAGGTCAGTGGTGGCCATGTCACTGTGGGGCCATGTCACAGTGGTCAGCGGATTAGTGTTGGCCATGTCACTGTGGGGGCCATGTCACAGTGGGCATCAGGTCAGTGGTGGCCATGTCCCAGTGAGCAACAGGCCACTGGTTGCCATGTCACTGTGGGGTTTATGTCACAGTGGGCAGCAGGTCAGTGATGGCCATGTCACTATGGTGGCTATGTGACAGTGTGCAGCAGGTCAGTGGTGGCCATGTCATTGTGGGGGCCATGTCACAGTGGTCAGCGGGTCAGTAGTAGCCATGTCACTGTGGGGGCCATGTCACAGGTGTCAGCGGGTCAGTGGTGGCCATGTCACTGTGAGGTCATGTCACAGTGGGCAGCAGATCAGTTGTGGCCATGTCACAATGAGCAACAGTCCACTGGTGGCCATGTCACTGTGGTGGCCAGTCACAGTGGGCAGCAGGTCAGTGGTGGCCACGTCACTGTGGGGCCATGTGACAGTGGGCAGCATGTCAGTAGTGTTCATGTTACTTTATGGGACATGTCACAGTGAGGTCATGTCACAGTGGGCAGCAGGTCAGTGGTGGCAATGTCACAGTGAGAAACAGGCCACTGGTTGACATGTCACTGTGGGGGCTATGTCACAGTGGGCAGCAGGTCAGTTGTGGCCAAGTCTCTATGGGGGCCATGTCACAGTGGGCAGCAGGTCAGTGGTGCCCATGTCACTATTGGGGCTATGTCACAGTGGGTAGCAGGTCATTGGTTGCCATGTCACTGTGGGGGCCATGTCACAGTGTGCAGCAGGTCAGTGGTGGCCATGTCACAGTGAGCAACAGTTTACTGGTTGCCATGTCACTGTGGGGTCTATGTCACAGTGGGCAGCAGGTCAGTGCTGGCCATGTCACTATGGGGGCCATGTCACAGTGGGCAGCAGGTCAGTAGTGGCCACGTCACTGTGGGGTCATGTCACAGTCTGCAGCAGGTCAGTGATGGCCATGTCACTATGGGGGCTATGTTACAGTGGGCAGAAGATCAGTGGTGGCCATTTCACTGTGGGGGACATGTCACAGTGGGCAGCAGGTCAGTGGTTGCCATGTCACTGTGGGGGCCATGTCACAGTGGTCAGCGGGTCAGTGGTGGCCAGGTCACTGTCGTGGCCATGTCACTGTGGGGGCCATGTCACAGGTGTCAGCGGTTCAGTGGTGGCCATGTCACTGTGAGGTCATATCACAGTGTGCAGAAGGTCAGTGGTGGCCATGTCACAGTGAGCAACAGGCCACTGGTTGCCATGTCACTGTTGGGGCTATGTCACATTGGGCAGCAGGTCACTGGTGGCCATGTCACTATGGGGGCCATGTCACAGTGGGCAGCAGATCAGTGGTGGCCATGTCACTGTGGGGGCCATGTCACAGGTGTCATCGTGTCAGTGGTGGCCATGTCACTGTGGTGGCCAATCACAGTGGGCAGCAGGTCAGTGGTGGCCACGTCACTGTGGGGCCATGTGACAGTGCGCAGCATGTCAGTAGTGATGATGTTACTGTATGGGGCATGTCACAGTGGGGAGCAGGTCAGTGGTGGCCATGTCACTGTGAGGTCATGTCACAGTGTGCAGCACGTCAGTGGTGGCCATGTCACAGTGAGCAACAGGCCACTGGTTGCCATGTCACTGTGGGGGCTATGTCACAGTGGGCAGAAGGTCAGTAGTGGCCATGTCACTATGGGGGCCATGTCACAGTGGGCAGCAGGTCAGTGGTTTCCATATCACTGTGGGGGCCATGTCACAGTGGTCAGAGTGTCAGTGGTGGCCATGTCACTGTGGGGGCCATGTCACAGGTGTCAGAGGGTCAGTGGTGGCCATGTCACTGTGAGGTCATGTCACAGTCAGCAGCAGATCAGTTGTGGCCATGTCACAATGAGCAACAGTCCACTGGTTGCCATGTCACTGTGGGGGCTATGTCACAGTGGGCAGCAGGTCAGTTGTGGCCAAGTCTCTATGGGGGCCATGTCAGAGTGGGCAGCACGTCAGTGGTGCCCATGTCACTATGGGGGCTATGTCACAGTTGGTAGCAGGTCAGTGGTGGCCATGTCACTGTGGGGCTATGTCACAGTGGTCAGCGGATCAGTGGTGGCCATGTCACTGTGGGGGCCATGTCACAGTGGGCAGCAGGTCAGTTGTGGCCACGTCACTGTGGGGCCATGTCACAGTGTGCAGCAAGTCAGTGATGGCCATGTCACAGTGAGTAACAGGCCACTGGTTGCCATGTCACTGTGGGGGCTATGACACAGTGGGAAGCAGGTCAGTTGTGGCCATGTCACTATGGGTCCGTGTCACAGTGGGCAGCAGGTCAGTGGTGGCCATGTCACTATGGGGGCTATGTCACATTGGGCAGCTGGTCAGGGGTGGCCATGTCACTGTGAGGTCATGTCACAGTGTGCAGCAGGTCAGTGGTGGCCATGTCACAGTGAGCAACAATCCACTGGTTGCCATGTCACTGTGGGGGCTATGTCACAGTGGGCAGCATGTCAGTGGTGGCCATGTCACTATGGGGGCCATGTCACAGTGGGCAGGAGGTCAGTGGTGGCCATGTCACTATGGGGGCCATGTCACAGTGGGCAGCAGGTCAGTAGTGGCCACGTCACTGTGGGGCCATGTCACAGTGTGCAGCAGGTCAGTGATGGACATGTCACTGTGAGCAACAGGCCACTGGTTGCCATGTCACTGTGGGGTGTATGTCACAGTGGGCAGCAGGTGAGTTCTGGCCATGTCACTATGGGGGCCATGTCACAGTGGGCAGCAGGTCAGTGGCGGCCATGTCACTATGGGGGTTATGTCACATTTGGCAGCAGGTCAGGGGTGGCCATGTCACTGTGAGGTCATGTCACAGTGTGCAGCAGGTCAGTGATGGACATGTCACAGTGAGAAACAGGCCACTTGTTGCCATGTCAGTGTGGGGGCTATGTCACAGTGGGCAGCAGGTCAGTTGTGGCCAAGTCTCTATGGGGGCCATGTCACAGTGGGCAGCAGGTCAGTGGTGGCCATGTCACTATGGGGGCTATGTCACAGTGGGTAGCAGGTAAGTGGTGGCCATGTCACTGTGGGGCTATGTCACAGTGGTCAGCGGATTAGTGTTGGCCATGTCACTGTGGGTGCCATGTCACAGTGGGCAGCAGGTCAGTGGTGGCCATGTCACTCTGGGGGCTATGTCACAGTGGGCAGCAGGTCAGTTGTGGCCATGTCATTATGGGGGCCATGTCACAGTGGTTAGCGGGTCAGTGGTAGCCATGTCACTGTGGGGGCCATATCACAGAGGACAGCATGTCAGTGGTGATCATGTTACTATTTGGGACATGTCACAGTGGGGAGCAGGTCAGAGGTCGCCATGTCACTGTGGGTGCTACATCACAGTGGGCAGCGGTTCAGCAGTGGCCATGTCACTGTGATGTCATGACACAGTGGGCAGCAGATCAGTTGTGGCCATGTCACAGTGAGCAACAGGCCACTGGTGGCCATGTCACTGTGGTGGGCAGTCACAGTGGGCAGCAGGGCAGTGGTGGCCACGTCACTGTGGGGCCATGTGACAGTGGGCAGCATGTCAGTAGTGATGATGTTACTGTATGGGACATGTCACAATGGGGAGCAGGTCAGTGGTGGCCATGTCACTGTGAGGTCATGTCACAGTGTGCAGAAGGTCAGTGGTGGCCATGTCACAGTGAGCAACAGGCCACTGGTTGCCATGTCACTGTGGTTGGTATGTCACAGTGGGCAGCAGGTGAGTGCTGGCCATATCACTATGGGGGCCATGTCACAGTGGGCAGCAGGTCAGTGGTGGCCATGTCACTATGGGGGCCATGTCACAGTGGGCAGCGTGTCAGTTGTGGCCATGTCACAGTGGGGGCCATGTCACAGTGGGTAGCAGGTCAGTGGTGGCCATGTCACTACTGGGGCCATGTCACAGTGGGCAGCAGGTCAGTGGTGGCCATGTCACTATGGGGGCCATGTCACAGTGGGCAGCAGGTCAGTGCTGGCCATATCACTGTGGCGGTCATGTCACAGCGGGCAGCGCGTCAATGGTGACCATGTCACTGTCGGTGCTAGGTCACAGTGGGCAGCAGGTGTAGTTGTGGCCATGTCACTGTGGAGGTCATGTCACAGAGGGCATCATGTCAGTGGTGGCCATGTGTAAGAGTCGGTCAGAAGATCAGCATTGTCTCAACATTGTCATCAGGGACATGGACAGTGACGGACCCGACAACGACCTTTTTGGAACACAGTTGTCGATCTCTGAGTGGAATGTGGTGCAAAGTCTCCTGAATGCAGAACTGTGTGGCACAGCCAGTGTTGTGCTCTTCTCCTGAGCACTGACCCGTGTGGTGCAGGCAGTGCCGTTCTTTGGTGCCTGAGCCGTGTAATACAAAGAGTGTTGTGCTATTGTTCGGTACCTGGGCCTAGCCGGAGCTGTTAGAGTTAATTGCACAGCCCTTGTCAAAAAAGATGGATCGCGACTGTTGCCATAACATCGATGAAGAAATCATGAACCTTAGACTAACTTTGTTTCATTATAATACCAAAACACAACACCTGGTTGAAGGTTACCCACCTCCAAGACTGACCACGCCTCAGACACTCCTCCCCGTGCATGCGTGGTAGCCTCACTCGAGAAGGGCGGAGACCCCTGAGGCAGAGGTGGAGCAAGGTGTGTTCCTGAGCATAAAAGATGACTTCTGGACAACGAAAATGAGAAGCTTCCCCACCAAGGACCACGACGATCGACGACGCAGCCTCAGCTGGACCCGGGACCGTTAGGACGTCGTGAGATCAGCGGTGGTAGCTATAACCTCTCTCTCCCCTCTCTCTAACCTTAACTTTACTTTTCTCCTTTCTTTCACCCATCTTGAACTATCACGTGCCGCTTCACAGGCAACACAATAAAGTTTCACTGTTTGATTACTGCTATCCCCTTTGGTGTTGGTCACCTTAATTTTGCACTTTCGAGATCGTAGCAAACGAACCATCACGAGTCCAACGAGTGGACCGTGACAGATGGTGGATGGTGGAGGGTGGATTGTGGAATGGTTGATGGTGAATGTTGGATTGTAGGACCGTGGATGGTGGATGGTTGGAGGGTGGATGGTGGATGGTGGGAAGGTGGATGGGGGATGTGGTGTCGTTGGAAGGAGGATGGTGATCTATTGTGAGATGGTGTATGTTCAATGGTGGATGTTGGGAAGTTGGATGGTGGATGCTGGATTTTGAGACGGTGGATGGTGGATGGTGTAAAGGTGGTTGGAGGATGGTGGATGGTTGATTGTGGGAAGGTGGATGGTGGATAGTCTGAAGGTTGTTGGTGGGTGGTGGATGGTGGATTGTGGTATGCTGGATGGTGGATGTTGGAAGCTGGATGTTCAATTGTGGATTGCGTGATGGCAGATGGTGGATTGTGGGAAGGTGGATGGTAGGAGGTTGGGTGGTGGATGGTGGATTGTGGGATGGTTGAGGTTGGGAAGGTGGATGGTGGATGTTGGACTGTGGTATGGTTGATTGTGGGAAGATGAATGGTGGATGTTGGATCGTAGGTTGGTTGATGGTGGATTGTGGATGGTGAATGGTGGAAGGTGGGATGTTGCATGGTAGATTGTGGATTTTGGGATGGTGGATGGTGTGAAAGTTGTTGGTGGATGGTGGATTGTGAGAATGTGGATGGTGGATGGTGGATGTTCGATTCAGGGAAAAAGGATGGTGGATTGTGGATGGTGTATTTTGGGATGGGGAATGGTGGAAGGTGTGAAGGTGGTTGGATGATGGTGGATGGTGAATTGTGGGAAGGTGGATGATAAATTGTGGATTGTGGGATGGTGGATGGTTGGATGGTGGGTGGTGGATGGAAGAAAGTGGGATGGTGGATTGTGAATAATGAGCAGGTTGATGACTGACTGTGGATGGTGGGCAGTGGGATGGTGGATGGTGTGAAGGTGTTTGGAGGATGGGGGGTGGTGGAAGTTGGAAGGAGGATGGTTGATGGTGTATGGTGGGAACGTGGATGGTTGCCGATGCGGAAGTCTCGGACACAACTTAGATGACCAATTTGATCAAGCTGATGTCACTTTATTAAAGGCTACACAGCAATTTATACTCTATCACAAGCTTCACGCGCCGCTATCTTATTGCTAATAGGCTAAAGCTACTTGTTCACGCGCCCTTTTGCCCCCTATGATTGGTCCCGGTGTGGCGTCCACGCACTGCTCTCCCCCCAGGTAGACCCCCTGTTTTCGACATTCCAACATCTTTATCTCTTGGGCAGGAATGTAGTTTCTCAGGCCATCTCGGCCTTGTTTATGTCCTTGAAGACAGCTGCAGCTTGCTGTTACAGTGAGGCCCCTTGGTCTGGATCGCTCACAACATGTCCGTTGTTCTCCAGCGATGCCACAAATCCCCCTTTTTGTTTTTGAGCAATCCAGACCCCTCTGTGGTCCTGTGCTAAAAACATTGCACCGACAGTCCTCTGCAAGCCCCTTTGCAGAAGGCCTATAAGGCAAGGCAGCATTAAGAGCACAGTCACTACAATCAAAAGGACTACTCCGACAGTTTTGACTCACGTTATCAATCAACCAGATAATCCCCAACCTTTAAACATCCTTGTCAGCCAGTCCAAGCCATCATCTTCTGTTAAGCATTTGAGTCCATCCTTCAATTGCTGAATGCTTTTAAAAATAGATTCTGAATGATCAGATAGATTCATACAGCACATTCCTTCAAATTCAGCACAACCATGTCCTTGCACTAGAAGCAAAAGTCAATCGCAGCTCTATTTTATAACGTAGCATGTCTGACACTATCAGCATCAGTTAAAAGACCACTTAAAGCCAAAGAAGTAGCATTAGTTTGTTTGCTAAGCCAAAACTGCAGTGGATTCGGCCATGTATCCACAGGTATTTCTACCAAGCACGTAGAGAACGGATTTTCAGGGCTTCCGGTGGCGTTTGGTTGTGAGACCACCCATCCTTCACCCTGAGACAGGTTCCAACACAGGCCAAACACCGAGCAGGAACCCAGCGAGAGCTGGCATCTGTGAAAACACAAACATAACCCTCGCTCCAAGTTAATATCTCATTCGGTTTCTGTTTCATCTTTCTTAACCCTTTTTCCAGGGTCGCACCCATCGACTCGGAACCCATCTAGTGCCAGTATCGGTAATAACGCAGGCATAGCCTTGACCCGTCATTTTTAGTTCCACAGGTCCTTTCCACTCTCCTATAGTAACATCTTTGTACTGAGCAAAAGCACCATCTCCACACCGGCTTATATCAGATTTCAGATCCATGCTATGTATTACTACTGGTGGTTCCTCCCTATCACCTGTGAGCCGTAAGTACTTTAACACATACACCGCTTTTGCAAATGGTTCTGCAGCAGCCAAGACCTCTCCCCCATTTTGTTTTTGCAAAAGCACTTTTAAAGTTTGATGCGCTCTCTCCACTATGGCTTGCCCCGTGGGGGAATGTGGTATACCTGTGATGTGACGTATACCCCAGAGTTGACAAAAAAGAGCAAATTTTTGAGAGGTATAGGCTGGTCCGTTATCAGTTTCACGGATCAATTGAACTAATTTCCCATATTCTCTGGCGCATTCTGCCCTACCACGATGGTAACTTCTCACAGCTTAGTACTTTTTCACAGTTCAGTGTTGCAGCTGTCCGCTGGTTTTGCCTGCTACCTTGACACATCTCAGCAGTTTCTTATCTATCTTCCAAGGCCTGTTCTTCATCAACCCTAGCTATTGCTTAGAGGCTGTGTAAGGCTGACAGGCCAATGCCTCCCACAACTCCCCTTTCTTTGTTTTGCAGCAGCACCTGCAAGACTTATTTCGAGACTTTATCAATTAAGGGTTAGGCAAACTTCAAAAAAAAACAGCATACTTAAAACAGCTTCACAGAATGCTAGAGACAATACAGCAGTTACAGTTATTAGGTAAAAAAGAGTAGGCTAATTTCAGTACCCATAACTAAGGGATATGACTAAATACTACAAAAATAAACAGTAAGGAAAATACGAAATAACACGCTTGCTTAATGGGGTGCTAACATTCAGATCCGCAATTGCTGGGGAACCCTGGATGCATCGAGAATTTAGAGTGCCCTTCCTCACAAACCAGAAATCCTACGCGATGCGTCCATCTGTAGGTGAGGCATCCAAAGTCGCTGCAAGCAGGTCCAGCCTCATATATCCAAATCAACAGGCCAAAATAACTGGCAATTTTCTTTGAGCGGAAATATCTGATTTCATCCTCCTGTTGGGTTCCACCCAGAGCCTGGCCACCACTCAAGGGGGAAAACCAAGGGAGTTTCTAATAAGGTTAAACACTTAAGTTCCTAATTCTTAATATTGCTAAAGAAAGAAAGTCAAATACACACATTCTTACAGCATTTCATCCTTATTAATAGCTACATTCTGTCTAAGCTACATCTTTCACTAGTGACTAGTAAGCCTATAAATTTCATCAAGGAGTTGCAATTACTGTTAGCATTTTCTCTTAAAAGAGTTGGCAACTGCAGTGTGATTAAGGACAGAGATAGTGTATTTTGTCCTATTGCAGCAGCAAGCATTACCCATACATTCTGCTTAAATGATCAGTTGAAGAGACCACAAACTGTCGACACAGGGGCATCCACAGCACACACAGCTGACTCCTGAGTGTCCACCAAAAGCTGCCTCTCACGCCTCAGGTGTAGTTGCACACAGCTTGCTGGTAACCACCGGGACTGTAACCTGTGAAAACACAAGCATAACCTCTTCCCCAGGTTATTAAAGGATATGGTCCTTCCCAGTTACACTTTCCAGGACTTGAGCCTTGCCCTGGATTTCTTGTTGATCTGATATCTGTGATGAGAAGTGCTGCAATATTGACGGCACCTATTTTAACGATCCAAATGCAGCAAAGGGAGTGATGTCAGATTGCCATAATTCTGAGGAGTGAGTCCCCGAGGGTTGACACCACTAGCTGTTGAAGAGAAGGAGTCCTTCTGGCATTCAGGGCAAGTCGCAATGATGTCTTCAGCCTGATGCCTTGATAAAGAAAACTGGTTTTGTATTGCCCTGGCATTTTGGTGGAAAAATTGCATGTGAAAGCCGTGCTTACCGTGTTTCTGAGATGGCATTAGCTGCACAGTGGAGATCTTGTTTTTGCTTTCTCTGTAAGTACTCTGGGTGATGTCAGTGAAGGATCTCTTCTCAAAATATAAAGCAAGCTATGCACATCATCATTAGTTAGGCCCAACAACAGCTGTATCCAATTTATGGCTCCCAACAGTTTTTGTAAATCATTTAAAGTCTTAACATCAGTTTTAAGTTTAACCTGTTGCGGGACAATGGTCTGTCCACAAATTCTCCACCCCAGGTACTGTCACGGTGATGATATCTGTACCTTTTCAGGCACTATTTGCAACCCCACTTGAGATACTGAGTCTTTGGTTAAAGCAAGAGCCTTTTCCATGATCTCCTGTGTTTCTGCTGCTATAAGGATGTCACCCATATAATGATATATAACAGCCTGGGAGACCTGCATTGTGGCAGTATTCTTTATGCCTTATGGTAAAACAACCCAGTGGTACCGTGTTGCAGGTTCACTAACATTAATACTGGGAACAAAAAAGGGAAATTTAGATGCATCATCCAGATGCAAGGGAATGGAGAAAAAATCAATCTTTCAGATCATTTATTACAAGATGCCAGTTTAGGGGAATCAATGTGTTGGAGATCATGTAAAAGTCACCATTTACCACTTTTCTTTAAAATAACAAACACCAGGGGGTTCCAAGGACTGGTGGTAGGTACGATATGTCCTGCACTTAACTGTTCATGAATTAAATCATTCAGGTGGAACAACTTTTCCATTGGCAAGGGCCACTGACTCACCCACACAGATGATTCTGTTTTCCAGGTTAGTTTCAGGGTGGGTTTAGGGGTGGGTTGTGCTGCAGTGGCCCTTAAGACAAATTTCATGCAATTTGAGTTCCCCATGGAGCCATACAGTCACGACCCCATGATGTAATAGGTGTTTCCAATATAAATGGATGAATATTTGCTACCCAGTTTTCTGGGCCCCTTACATGGATGAGATCTCTGCTTTGAAACGTTACAACATGACCACCAACCCCGAAAAGCACTCGAGTTACCCGAGCTAACGGCCAATCTGCTCGCAGATATTACAGTCACATCCGCACCAGAATATAAAATGCCTGTCAGTGCAACAGATTCTTCTGCTTTAGTGAGGTTACATTTTATCAGAGGTCGACTTTGTCTTCCTGTCTGAGCTGAAAATACTTCGGGAGTACTTGCTGATCCAAATCCTGAGTCACCCCAGCCTCTCGGCATACTATTAGGAGGAGCTGTAGTAAAATAACAAGCTGAGTAATTTTTGACCCTTTTGTTACTGAACATGCGTCTATGACCTCTGGTAAAACGAACAACCCCTGTAAGGTTGTTGATGATTTTTATGACAATACCCTTCTCAGATAGATGGTACAAAGGTGCACTCTCCCCACAGAGTATGCACCTGAATTCAAGACAACAATTAATACAGAATTACTGCCTCCTGCTAGAGGAGTTATTTCAGCTATGACACTTCAAACACTGAGCCCAAACAAACAGGCAGCACCGATGACCCAGCGGGTACTATGGCACTCTGTCAAAGAAGTCTGCAGTCCGCAGCTGCCACTGGGCTGCATCTCGCACACGCAAAGCAATCACACAAAGAGGCCTCTTACACTTATTACTCACACAACATAAAATGATAAACGCTGCAAACATCAAAACACTGTTAAGAATATATAAAGCCATTGCTTATTGATTATGTGGGGTGCTGCATGCCAGTGTCAGCAGCTTCTGTAAAAACTGCTGCTTTTGGCGGGGGGGGGGGGGGGGCGGGGGCGAGAGCGCAGTGCCGGTCTCGGCCACAGGCGGTTAAGACTGAAGACTCTTTCAGCCCTCCCATCAGCACCATCATAAGTAATGATAGTGATAAAACTAAGAAAGTCCCAAGCCCCCCAAGCATCATCATGTAACTCAGGATTAACATCAATAGCGGCATGTAGTCAGGCAATAAATTTTGGATAGGGCTCCGTGGGCCCCTGTCTTATTCCTGTAAATGCTGGCGCTGCTTTTTCATTGTTTTTAAGGCCAATTCTTCGGTTAACGGTAATGCTTCTGGTTGAAATCCGACTTCCCAGTTGGAGCTAGCAAAAGGGCCTGCACCTGTCAGCGTTTGAGCTTGCACCTCATATAGAGGATCTCCTTGCTGATGGGGTGTGGCTGCAGCAGCGTCACAGGCCACTTGCCAACGTTGGAAAAATTGCAATTGTTGGGAAGCTGTTAGTAAGATTTGTACAATCATGCGCACATCAAACGGAGTTAATAAATGTGCTGTAAAGATATGCGGAATTACTGAATTTGTATATGGTGATTTCAACCCATATTGTGTTACAGCTAATTTTGCCTCCTTAATCACTTTCCAATCTAAGGCTTCCCACTCCTTGCCTTGTGGGGTTACTGTTACCGGGAACGTCATTGGGCCAAGTTCGTTAAACTGCCCCTCTATTATAGAATCCCGAATAACTCCCAGCCATCGGCTTGCTGGATTATCATTACCACTCGCGCGTTCCAGTGCCCCCCCTCCCATTTGAGCCAGTGCCCCCCCTCCCATTTGAGCCAGTGGCCCCCCTCCCATGTGGGCCGACGATGGCAGCGACCCGATAGCCACCATTTCCCTCTGACCATCCCCCCCCCCCCACCCGTGTCACGGAGGAAGGGGTTAATAGGAAGAGGGGGAGGTGGAGGTGCTGTAGGGGTGGGCTGAGCCGCTTGCTGCATTCGGATTTCAAATTGCTCTAATTTTCTCGTGAGTTCTTGCAAGTGCTGATCTTGTAAATCATAACGAGATTGTTTCTGCACCGGGGTATCGGGGACGAGGGCGGGGGCAGGGCTGGGTCAGCGCCGTCCTCTGGCGAGGTGGCGGCGGCGGCGGGGGGGTCGGGCGAGGGGCGGCGGGAGAGGGGCGGGGCCGTGCGCTCCGGTGATTGATCTTTTGGGCTTGAGGGGAGGGGGAGTCGATCTGGAGTAAATCTGTTGATTTTTGCTCTTGATTTTCCTGCCGCACGGGTGCTGCGCGTGAAGCGTCCCCGTCCCTCCTTTTAGGAGCCGCCTTGGGGAACAGGGATCCCACAAACGTCCCAGCAGCGACGGAATCCTGAGAGCCAGCGCGTTCTGCCTCTGCTGACCGGGCAGTGAAAGCAGAGGCGGGGGTCTGCAGTTCCGCTTTCAGTTCTTTCAGAGTGTCTAAGACCAATCTCCACACAGTGGAGAGTTTCCTACTGTCTTTAGAGCCTGAGCTAATGTCATCCCACAGCGCCGCAATGATCTTTTTCCAAGTAGCAGGTTCAAAGGCTGCGGTCACTGAGGGGATTAGTCCGCGCTGCCGAGCCCACAACAGCACCCTCCTCAGGTTCCCCTGATAAGATAATCCTCTCTTAGAGAGTATATGTTGGAGGAGCTTAACCACTGCTGCTTCTTCTTTACCCAGCGTGGACCCCATCTCCTCCCCAGCCGCTCACCTGATCAGGGCGAGATTCCCGACGATTGCGCGCGCGTCTTCCCAGGTGCCGGGGCAGCACCTGCTACGGCTGCTTCCGCCCCCTCCGGACCGTCTTCTCTTGCTCGGGCGAGCACCAACGGGAGGATCCCGATTCCCCAGGGCTTGAGTCCCGCGTATCTTCAATGAGGCTCCCTCGGGTCCCTGTTCGGGCGCCAGTTGCTGACGTGGAAGTCTCGGACACACTTAGATGACCAATTTGATCAAGTTGATGTCACTTTATTAAAGGCTACACAGCAATTTATACTCTATCACAAGCTTCACGCGCCGCTATCTTATTGCTAATAGGCTAAAGCTACTTGTTCACGTGCCTTTCTGCCCTCTATGATTGGTCCCAGTGTGGTGTCCACGCGCTGCTCTCCCCCCAGGTAGACCCTCTGTTTTCCACATTCCAACATCTTTATCTCTTGGGCAGGAATGTAGTTTCTCAGGCCATCTCGGCCTTGTTTTTGTCCTTGAACACAGCTGCAGCTTGCTGTTACAGTGAGGCCCCGTGGTCTGGATCGCTCACAACATGTCCGTTGTTCTCCAGCGATGCCACAGTCCCCCAGGCTGCTATATATCATTATATGGATGACATCCTTATAGCAGCAGAAACACAGGAGATCATGGAAA
This sequence comes from Strix uralensis, assembly GCF_047716275.1. NCBI lineage: Eukaryota > Metazoa > Chordata > Aves > Strigiformes > Strigidae > Strix > Strix uralensis. The sequence goes on along the minus strand of NC_133999.1, from coordinate 174,042 downwards.
AGGCTCTTGCTTTAACCAAAGACTCAGTATCTCAAGTGGGATTGCAAATAGCGCCTGAAAAGGTACAGATATCATCACTGTGGCTGTACCTGGGGTGGAGAATTTGTGAACAGACCATTGTCCTGCAACAGGTTAAACTTAAAACTGATGTTAAGACTTTAAATGATTTACAAAAACTGTTGGGAGCCATAAATTGGATACAGCTGTTGTTGGGCCTAACTAATGATGATGTGCATAGCTTGTTTTATATTTTGCGAGGAGATCCTTCACTGACATCACTCAGAGTACTTACAGAATGACAGATTCATCTAGGTTGGAAAGGACCTTGAAGATCATCTAGTCCAACCGTTAACCTAGCACTGACAGATCCCAACTACACCATATCCCTAAGTGCTATGTCGACCCGCCTCTTGAACACCTCCAGGGATGGGGACTCCACCACCTCCCTGGGCAGCCCATTCCAACGCCTAACTACCCGTTCTGTAAATACTTCCTAATATCTAGTCTAAACCTTCCCTGGTGCAACTTGAGGCCATTACCTCTTGTCCTATCACTTATTACTTGGTTAAAGAGGCTCATCCCCAGCTCTCTGCACCCTCCTTTCAGGTAGTTGTAGAGGGCGATGAGGTCTCCCCTCAGCCTCCTCTTCTCCAAACTAAACAACCCCAGTTCCCTCAGCCGCTTCTCGTACGACATGTGCTCCAGACCCTTCACCAGCTTCGTTGCCCTTCTCTGGACATACTCGAATAATTCAATGTCCTTTTTGTAGTGAGGGGCCCAAAACTGAACACAGTAATCGAGGTGCGGCCTTACCAGTGCCAAGTACAGGGGCAAGATCACTTCCCTGGCCCTGCTGGCCATGCTATTTCTGATACAAGCCAGGATACCATTGGCCTTCTTGGCCACCTGGGCACACTGCTGGCTCATGTTTATCTGGCTGTCAATCAACACCCCCAGGTCCCTCTCTGACTGGCAGCTCTCCAGCCACTCCTCCCCAAGCCTGTAGCGTTGCTGGGGGTTGTTGTGACCCAAGTGCAGCACCCGGCATTTGGCCTTATTGAAGCTCATACAGTTGGCCTTAGCCCATCGCTCCAGCCTGTCCAGATCTCTCTGCAGAGCCTCCCTACCCTCAAGCAGATCAACACTCCCACCCAACTTGGTGTCATCTGCAGACTTACTGAGGGTGCACTCGATCCCCTCGTCTAGATCACCAATAAAGTTCTTAAACAGTAGTGGCCCCAAAACCGAGCCCTGCGGGACACCACTCGTGACCAGCCGCCAAGTGGATTTAACTCCATGCACCACAACTCTTTGGGCCCGGCCATCCAGCCAGTTTTTTACCCAGCAAAATGTGTGCCCATCCAAGCCGTGAGCATCCAGTTTTGCCAGGAGAATGCTGTGGGAAATGGTGTCAAAGGCCTTACTGAAGTCAGGTAAACTACATCCACAGCCTTTCCCTCATCCAATAAGCAGGTCTCCCTGTCGTAGAAGGAGATCAGGTTTGTCAAGCAGGACCTGCCTTTCATAAACCCATGCTGACTGGGCCTGATCATCTGGTTGTCCCGCACGTGTTGTGTGATGGTACTCTGGATGAGGTGCTCCATCAGCTTCCCGGGCACTGAAGTCAAGCTGACAGGCCTGTAATTTCCCGGATCATCCTTCTAACCCTTCTTATATATGGGTGTCACATGGGAATGGTGTATGGTGGGAAGTTGGATGGTGGATGGTGGGGAGATGGATGGTGGATTGTGTGATGGTGATTGTTGGATGGTGGATGTAAGAATGTGGGATGGTGTGTGGTGGAAGAGTGATGGTTGATGGTGGGATGGTGGATGTTGGGAAGGTGGATGGTGGAAAGTGGGATCGTGGACGGTGTATGGTGGATGTTGTATTGCGGGATGGTGCATGGTGGATGGTGGGTTGTGGGAAGTTCATTGTCGATGGTGGATGGTGTATTGTGGGATGGTGGATGGGGGATTCTGGATGGTGGATGGTGGGAAGGTGGTGGGAGGGTGGATGGTTGGAAAGAAGAATTTGAATGGTGGATGGTGTATTGTGGGATATTGGGTCGTGGATGGTCAGAAGGTAAATGGTGGATGGTGGGTTGGTGTAAGATGTATGGTGGAAGCTGTATTGCGTGATGGTGCATGGTGGATGGTGGGTGGTGGGAAGTTGCATTGTAGATGGTGGATGATGTAATGTGGGAAGGTGGATGGTGGGTGGTAGACAGTATTGTGGGATGGTTGATGGTGGGAAGTTGGATGGTGGATGTTGGATTCTAGTATGGTTGTTGGTGGGAAGATGGATGGTGGGTGTTGGATGGTGGGATGGAGGATCGTGCATGGTGTATAGTGGATGGTGTATGGTTTATGGTGCATGGTGGATATTGGATGGTGGGAAGGTGGATGGTGGGTTGTGGATGGTGGGTGGTGCATTGTGGATGGCTGATGGTGTGTCGCTGTTGAGACGGACACGACAAACACCAAATTGTGCAAAATGGCTACTTTATTGTTCTAACAAGCTTTTTTATAACTTTATTAAGAGTATGTATCCATATATGATTGGTTTAATTAGAGACTAACAGTTCATGATTGGATGACCTCTTCTCTGTTGCACCCTCAATAACCTTCCTTTCCTTGCGGTCAGGCAGTTCTGGTCTGGTAGTTCCTTACTCTTGTTTACTCAGCTCTTCTTGGGACTTTCAAGCCTCTTAAGGGTACACGTTTATCTGCTCAAGGTCAATATCAAACTTACATTCTGATCCCTCGGACCAGCCGAGGTCTCCCAAAGGTATTTTTTTTTTTAAAAAGTGCTTCTGTGATATAATAGCATATTATAAAATATTTGGTACAGGTGAAAGCTCTGTTAACGTCTCTTGTTCCAAGTTGTTCACTCTCACCCCTTCTGTGACTTTGCCTCTAATGTCACATGATCAATAACTTGAAGATTCCTTGAATGGAAATATTTGCTCAAGTAATTTGCAGATTGCAGTTAATCGGAGTCAGCTTCAATGGGCTCACCGACCATTTCAAGCTATAGTGTTTCATTTTTGCAATCTGACCCCGAGGCATTCTGCTGTCTACTGGAAGCATTTGCCCAGGTCTCATTAATACTGGAAGGAGATAACGGTTTTTATCTGATTGGATTCCTTTTTTCTAGGTACTTTTGCCTCCCGTGTTAATATTTTTTTGTCCTTTCCAATGCTATCCTAAAACCCAAACCAAAATAAGTAATACGGGATAGAAGTAATGTACACATTTCCCTGTGGAGTAAGACATTGCATGCATCTCCTTAGAGTAAGTCAAATAATACTTTTAAAACTAGTTTCTGCCAAACTTCAAACAATGTTATCTTGTAAATGTTATGTGTGGAACAGGTTAGCAAATTGTAAGAACAATCATTTCAAATGCATCTACTTCTATAACTTCCTTGTTTAGGTACTTGTGTAGTAGCTGTCTTGCCTGGGAGTCACAAATGCTGCGTTCCTCTTGAGATTGACACTAACCTCCTCATCCAATAAGCAGGTCTCCCTGTCGTAGAAGGAGATCAGGTTTGTCAAGCAGGACCTGCCTTTCATAAACCCATGCTGACTGGGCCTGATCATCTGGTTGTCCCGCACGTGTTGTGTGATGGTACTCTGGATGAGGTGCTCCATCAGCTTCCCGGGCACTGAAGTCAAGCTGACAGGCCTGTAATTTCCCGGATCATCCTTCTAACCCTTCTTATATATGGGTGTCACATGGGAATGGTGTATGGTGGGAAGTTGGATGGTGGATGGTGGGGAGATGGATGGTGGATTGTGTGATGGTGATTGTTGGATGGTGGATGTAAGAATGTGGGATGGTGTGTGGTGGAAGAGTGATGGTTGATGGTGGGATGGTGGATGTTGGGAAGGTGGATGGTGGAAAATACAGGGGCATCCCCGAGTGTCACAGTGGCTTGACTAATTTGAGATTCTTCTTCCTAGTTAGTTGCAGATAACTAAACTAAAATTTACCAGAGTCATTGAAATAAACTGTTAAATGTTTTGACACTTGTTATTTACCAACAAAATCAGAAAGAAGCACAAGTTATTTGAAACTATGAAATACTGTATTTGATACGGGGAGCTATCAATCAGTAATTTCAGAGATGTCAAATGGCTGAAGATATTTCTATTACTTCCACACATTTGAATCAATAAAGAAATCCTACACGCAACAATCAAGTAATTCAGCATTCTTCCAATCCTGCGCTTATGTTGCAGATGTTTTTTGGTGAAATAAGAGCTATAAGGCCATTTGATGATTTAATAAGCAATCAAACTGCCATTCAAGACAACACGATGACATATGAATTTCACTGCAGGCAAGTGCCAGGTTATACACAATGGAAGGAACAATCCAGCTAAACAGGCACATGCTGATGGGTTCTAAAATTAACTGAAACTGTTCAGAGAAAGCAACAAGGGTCAAGATGAACAGCTGACTGAGAACATCTGCTAAAAATGGAGAAAACCAGACAAAATGTTAAGAGAAAGACAAAGAATAACTATTCCAAGTACTGTCCTATTGTTTAAGACTGTTATATGACTTCACCTTGTATATTTACTGTCTCCAGCTACGAGACTTCTGTAAAATGAGCAACTAGCACCTACATGAGGCAAGAATCTTCACTGCTGTGCTCTTCTATAGCCCTGAAAGATCAATCCAGGTATCTGGACATGGATAGCAGAAAATGGAAGATCTCAGGAAGGACAAAGGGGCTCAAAGTATAAAATCCTGCCTGTAAAGAGATACTGCATTTATTTTTATTTAGAATTATCTGATCATCACCTGAATTTTACATCTTTCTTTTACAGAACGAAAAGAGGGAAGAAAGAAGATGTCAAGAGCAAGCTTGACAAGGAAATCTAAGTTCTCATTCACACAGACAGATGAAGACAAAAAGTTGAAGCAATGGAAGAACTGAATGATTGGTGGATCAGGCTCACTTTGTCACTTTCAAGTTAGAAAGAATAAAATATCAATCTTTCTTTGTTGAAGAGTATAGGGGTACAACTCCATTTTACAGCCATGAAACTAGAGAAAAGACAGTATGAGAATCTGATCTTACAAGTCAGGATCTACAGAACTGAACTATGCATTATCCTTATGAAAAGACATTTCATGCTCAGACAATCTACTGGATAACAGCAGAGAAAACCATGTCAGAATTTGTTGCCACTGAACTGACTCACAGCACATTTAAGTTACAGTCACATAAAGAGGAAAGGAAAACTACTTCTACTAAAGAAATACTAATGACCATTTTTACGTTGATTTGCATTTTTAAAGGTATCACATTTGTTAAAACAAAACTGCAACAGGTATTCAAAGTCCCTTTTTTTCCTCTCAAGAAAAACAACTTTAATCTCATGTTCAAGTCAATCTGATTCTTTTTGTCTTCAATCAAACAAAAGACAACAGAGAGCAGCAGTCCAAGAAAACAAACAGAAAACCCCACTTATAACTTAAATCATGGAATCATTTCAAAAGGACAGTAAAGTTGCAGCTGTACTATCAAAAATAAGCAGCACTTATCTGGCTGTATGAGCAAACTATCACTGCCTCTACAGACCAACTGGTTGTTGCTGATGAACCAGTATGGCTTGGAAGGAGGGAACAAAAAAAAAAATAAATCTCAGACTCAATGTTGACAGAGAATTTCTGAAAAATTTTTGTGGTCAAGACAATACCAAACCTCAAAATGCAATCCTGTAGACAAGATATTCTTCCTGTGGTGCTATACACGTGCAAAACAGACTGATAAGGAGTTCTTTAAACAAAGGCATCATAGAATCATATAGATGATGGGTGACAGACCAAAATGCAGTAATAATCAAAATAATCCAATAGTCCACGTAAAAACAGTGTTGTATGGTTGGCATTAATTCAAGAAAATAAAAATAAGAAAGCTGCATGAGCAACAAGTTAGAGTACCTGATCACTTACTGGGATTGTCTTGTTCCATCCATGCCAACAGCAGGTCCTTGTCAATGTAATTTCAGCTCTTTCTGAAAGGTGATCAGGACTGTTCCTCAAACAGTGCAAAATCCTACGAAATACAGTCACTGCCCGTGACTTAGGTAAATGCTACATTGGTGAAACCAAAAGGGTTTTAAATGTTTACTCAGTCACTGATTATAAGCTGAAACCTTACTACATATAGCTGTTCTAGTTGAGCAGAACTGGATGGTTGGAATAAAACGTCAAATGTCTGAGAGTGGGTCACTTTAATAGCAGATTATAATTATCTATGGATATTATAATCCCCAAAGAAATAATATTGTGCTTATAAATTCCTTTAGAAGAGTAAATAAAAGACAGTTAAACCACACCAGTGATAAAAAGCATATTTCTCCACATAGTGCCAATTCCTTTTTTTGTCACTTCACAGAATTTATTGCATACTCATATTTTTTTCATTAAAAGTTATGGTTGGTATATTGGCCAGCTGAAAAAAACAACTTAAACCATTCCACACAGGCATAGTTCTTACTGCACAATGGATAAATTATGAACACTTCCAGAGACACCATTCCTAAAAAAAAAATATTCAGACACAAACTTCTTGAACAGTATTTCAACTTTAATGGAATCAGAACAGTAACCCATCAGAACAATTCTATACATCTCTATAAACACTTTGGAGCATGACTAAGTACCTATTACTTCCTATATACAATCACCTGAAACAATACACTGTAAATATGCCTTAACTAAGAAAATACAAACATGCTTCTGCAAGATTATTTAGCTCTTTTTGAGCGTAGCTGTCGCTTGATGATTAGCTGATCGCTTTCCTTCTCTTTTTTTCTATAAAGACCTGAAAAAGATGATATTTCAAGAGTTACTCAGCATTTCTTCAGTGACGAATGACATGTACTTCTAGACCCATGTAACCAACAACATGTTTTTTCCCAGAAGCTGTTTTCAGAATGAATTTTGCCTATTATCTTCTAGTCAGAGGTCTCCAGAACAGAGACACCATTTTAGTGCATCATAATAAGCAAAAAATACTGGGAACATATGAAATCCCTTTTTTTGCTGAAACAAATATCAAAGTCCAAAGAAAACAGTGATCTGAAAGCAGCTCTCACTTCTTATCTCTAATACTCATTTTGTGAAACAAGAAGCGTTCAGAAAACATATTTTTAGCTTAAATTTCTTTAGCTTTCTGACTTTCCCAGGATTCAGTCTTTAACTTTTTCTTCCACTTCCAAGCTCCTTAGCTTCTTTTGCCCTGCCTTCCTGTCATTTCCTTCAGCCTCCTGTGGACAGCATTTTGGTTACTGCTGCATCTATTCATACAGTTTACAGAAAAGTCAACAGAATAACTCAGTATGGGCAAATGCTCACCAGAGCGAATGAAAAAGGACTGAACAGAATGAAGAGATGTACTTCTAACAGCCAGAGCACGCTCAGCACTTTAGTTACTGACAAAACCATAAAGCTGGATTTCAGAAACAGTCCATCAAGCCCTGGCCTATAAGACTCTCTATAGGCTGGTTTAGACAGGGCAACGCAATTTAAGCACACGCAGAAGACTACTGAAACTGTGCTTTGAAAAGCATGGGTGTATCCAAATCCTAAAGTAACCCTAATAGCAGCTGGGCAGAAAAGGAATCGGAAATTACCTCAGATGCTCACTTGCCCTGCAAAGTTAATCGTACATGCAGACCTTTCTCTTCAGTGTTTCAATCATGCTATTCCAAATCTATGGATTCCTTAATGGTCTCTATTTCTGTTATCCCTTCATGCTACTCTTAAATGAACACCAACTACTGGAAAAACAAATTAAGACTCAACTGCTGTACTAGAGGAAAAAGTAACACTCCACATACCACAGCTAAGGTATCTAAGACTCCAAATGTGAAGATATCGCCATGACTGCTATATAGGTGATACAACAAGTCAGCAGTCACACACAGAGAAGATAAGCGAGAAAACAGAGAAAATTAAAGTAACACATCAGGAAGAAAAGACCAAAAGAAATAAGTCAGTACTTTCAAACCTCTTCTGCAACTTGACTCAATCAGGTTTGTTCTGTCCCCCCAATATCTTATTTTAAGCCCAGATTACAGAAATAGATTACAGCGGACAGAACACTAACCCGTAATCACTTACCGAAGAATCAGGGATATCTAGAGGGCAAGAACTGTCCGTTGAACACAGCTTTCTCTTAGATCGTTTTGGCTTGAGCTCCTTTCCTTTGACATTTTCTGGTTCTGCAGACTTGGGAGAGCTTATTGTTGCCATCAGCTTCTTTGCTACAAGAAAAAATTTATTGTAAATCAATGTCTTATTGGTTTTATGAGCCTCAAAATTAATGAATAAAGGTTTAATGAATAAAGGTTTATTAAAATCAGTTTAAAAATGAAACAGATGTAGTCTGAAATTTAAACATAAAAATTCAGAAGTGGTATGTATTTGACTACCACAGTCTTCTATATCCTGAAACAGTTTTCTATAGCTTCAAATGCAAAAGCTTAAAGGACACATTTAAATAGCACCAAAAAAATCAATTGGGATTCAGATTTCACTGGATGTTAAATACAACAGGAATTGAAAACCAGGCTTAACTTCTTTGTACTGACAGAAGCACAAGGTTGAGTCAATTTTCTCTATGTACTTGTATAGTTTTATCAAACTAGTACCAGCTCTATGAAGAGATGAGTGTGTGCATCTTATGAGCTAGAAGGAAAGAAGAGATCCCAATCAATACTAAGTTATGCAAAGGAGGGAAAAAATACAGGACATGGTAATAAAGGTTACAAATTAGACCTCATTTGCTCAAATAAAGTATTTCCAGGGTGAAATTTTGATTACTCTGAATTTGGCTTCCATTGATAATGACATGTTGTCCTCATGGAACCACTCTGACAAATGTGAAAAATGTTAGAAATCCCACTATCTTAACTGTGCATCGTGAATAATGACTAACCTTGTTTTAACCAGCCAAATAGTAGTGTCTTTTAGAATTTAACACTGGTGATTCTTTGTGCCCTCTGCTAATTTTAATCTTTTTTTTAAAAAAAAACCCAGTAACTCAGAAATCATGTCTTACTGTAGGAAAGAATAAAAATATATTCTTCAATGGAAGGTCCTAGCAGTTAATTTTCCCAAGGCTATACTTAAACTTGAAATCCATTAACTGCTTCAGAGCTAGTTTATTGAACTCTTCCACATATTTTCTGGAGATACTGGCTTTCAGATTCTGTAGAACTAATCTTCCTCTCCTACATACATACTTCAAAAAACATTAATACAATTTCCACAGAAACAAAACAGGAAGTGGGGGGGAGATTGCTTATAGAACAAGGTCAGATCTGGGTTTGAATTCAACTCTTGATTTTTTTAGATCAACAGGTCAAGTTTCTGAAATTGCCTTTAACTGTTTTACTGTAAGCAAGAACAAAGTAACTCAGACATTTTGAGCTTATCATTGCTTTTATGATAAATTTATATGCACATAGTCCACACTGCATCCTTTCGCTCTACCTGGCTTACCTTTCACACTTAACCTAAACTTTAGAACCATGTGGTCCTTGTAATCCAGTCGGCCTCTTCTACTCTGCAAGATTCAGCAGAGCAGGCCCCAGCTCAGACTCCATTGTTTCATAAATGAAAGAACAACTGGATGCAGCAGACGTGGCCTTTAACAGCACATACATTAACAGATTACAGTAGAAAAAAGCTATTCTACAATACCCAGATAACATGGAATAAGCCTTATTTATTCTGTACAAACCTTTAGAGTGAAAAATAACAGGAGAACTTTGGAAAAAATCTCCAATTTTTTGTAGTGTTCCATCTTTCTTTTTAGCTGACTTTTTACGTGAAGTAGATTCTTGCTTTCTTAAGGGGTATTCTTTTCTTTTCTTCTGTGTAGAAGACATCTGTACAGAAATACACAGTCATTGTTTAAGTCAAAAAGTTGACTTATCTTCAAGTTTAATTCCATTTTGTTTGGCTTCAATGTTATTTTCAAGCTGACATTTTGAGCTTTGCTACCGAAACCTCTGCTCATTAATGATACTGCCGCAGCAAGCAATGTAGACAACCTTATTTTATACCCAAAAGAAAAAAAATTGTCAGTTTCACAGAATACATCTAAGGGCATGAGTAATATAGGAAACAAATAGTTTCTTTTAAAAAAGTAGATTCAAAGTTTTAGAGTATTTCATTAGACTAGCTGTTCTAGTTATAAAACAGAAGAAAACTGATGGTGAAAATAAATCTACTGTCCACCCTTTGAGCCTGCCCAGGTTACTACTAAGGCCTAAAATCATATTTTTATAGTTGTCATGCATATAGATGACACAAACCTTAGTTTTACTTCAAAAGGAATTGCCTATAACATGACATATGCTAAGAGTATGCTCAAACTAGTCTTCATAACTACTCAGCATGCAACATCCTTCCCTGGGAATCCCTGTACGCTGCAGCCAGTACACGTTCTGGGCAAATACAGACTGACTCTCCTTGGTTAGCTTAGAAAGTTTAGTAGGAAGACAACGTACGTGTTTAAGAATCCTATTAAAATACATAGATAAGGATTAAGATACTGCTGCATAAGAATGTTTGCTCCTTTCACAAGTCCACCTTTACAGAAAAGGTGGACTTATGAAAGGAGAAACTAACTTCAAAATTGAACAAAACCAAACTATTTTCTTGTTGCTTGTAGAAGGTGAATTAGTCATAGCAGGTTTTGCATTTTCTTGTTCTCACTTTTCACAAAATCCTAAGAAAATAAACATGACAAATTTTAACTAGGATTCTTCCGGAAAGAATAATGATTACCTATATTACAGAAGCAGCCACTATTTAAATGCTATGACTAACAGTAGGGAGGCATTGACTACTGCTGGATAGAGGTAACTATTCAAACGTGAAATAAACACTAAACAAACTTGTGGAAGGGAACTAGAAATGCCTGTAGTCAAACCATTCTGACATTTACTATTTTCTTCTCTCTGTTATTTCCTATACTTTTGACTTTAAGAGATTTGACAAGCCAACACCCAAATTGAAATTAATAAATCTAAGTGTAAATTTGGATTTATGGTGACAAGTATATAAAAAACAGGTTGGTAGCACAGTGCCATTGTTAAGCTGTCTTTTAATGACATCTTCTATCTTGTGAAGTGGTGCTGAGAGATTTCAGATAACCGACAGCCATACCAACTGATAACAGCATCAGAAAATGGAAAGAGGATTTTGTTCTTTAATTAGAAGGGAGCCTCTGAAAAACATTTGGTTTTGTTTGTTTCTAAAACACCAGGGAGTTTGTTTCATTTTTAAAAAAATTTGACATGAGCAGTATGTGGTTATTTTAGCACTACAGGTTTCCCCTCAGTTTTAGTTTTCACAATGCTTTTCAGTTTTAGGAAATTTAAAAAAACAAACTGTGTCTTCAGTAGACTTGTAACAGTTAAAGTTACTGAATCATTTTATAATCTGTTTGGCATATGTAACATGAAGATAAATATTTAAATATTTAAATATGGGTACAGAAGGCCCCATATGCAGACCGGACCCGCTTCATAGGGAAGTCTGCTGCCTCCCTGGGGGCCGCGTCAATGACCTCAAGGCAAAACTCCCCACTCTAGTGAGACCCAAGGACTACTACCCTCTCCTGGTTTTTCAGGTAGGTAGTGACGACATTACTAGGAGAAGTCCTAAAGCAATGAAGAGAGATTTCAGGTCCTTGGGGAAAGTGATTAAGGGGTCGGGGGCACAAATTGTGTTCTCCTCCATCCCTTCAGTTGGAGGGATGGATGAAGAAGAACACAGGAGAACTCAACAGATGAGCTTGTGGCTCCAAGACTGGTGTTACAGTCAGGGCTTTGGATTTTTCAATCATGGGTTGGTATACAGGGCGCCAGACCTTTTGGCATTAGATGGAATGCACCTGTCCCAGAGGGGGAAGAGGATCATGGGACAGGAGTTAGCTGGGCTCATTGACAGAGCTTTAAACTAGATTTGAAGGGGGAAGGGGGAAAACATCAGCCCATCTGAAGTACATGTATACCAATGCACACAGTATGGGTAACAAACAGGAGGAGCTTGAAGCCATGATGAAACAGGAAAATTATGATGTTGTGGCTATTACAGAAACATGGTGGGATGTCTCCCATGACTGGAGTGCGCCTGTTGATGGCTACAAGCTCTTTAGAAGGGACAGACAAGGAAGGAGAGGTGGTGGGGTGGCGCTGTATGTTAGGGACTGTTATGATTGCCTTGAGCACAAGTGTAGCGAAGACAGGGTAGAGTGTCTTTGCGTTAGAATCAGGGGGAAGGCCAACAGGGCAGATGTTGTAGTAGGAGTCTACTAGAGGCCACCCACCCAGGACAGAGAGGTGGATGAAATATTCTATAAGTATTTAGAAGAAATCTCATGATCGCTTGCCCTTGTTCTTGTGGGAGACTTCAACTTCCCAGACATCTGCTGGAAGTACAGTACAGCAGAGCGAGACAGTCCCGGAGATTCCTGGAATGTGTGGGAGACAACTTCCTGACGCAACTGGTGAGAGAACCAACCAGAGAAGGTGCCCTGCTGGATCTCCTCTTTGTGAACAGAGAAGGACTGGTGGACAATGTGGCAGCTGGAGGCCAACTAGGGCACAGTGATCATGAAATAATAGAGTTCTCTATTCTTAGAGAGGCCAGGAGAGGGCTAAGCAGAACTGACATCCTGGACTTCAAAAGGGCTGACTTTGTATTGATTAGGCACCTGCTTGAAAGGATCCCTTGGGAGACAATCCTGAACAGTATAGGGGTCCAGGAAGGCTGGGCACTCTTTAAGAAGGAAGTGTTAATGGCTCAGGAACAGGCAGTCCCCAGGTGCTGTAAGAGAAGCCAGCGACAGAGAAGACCAACCTGGCTGAACAGGGAGCTTTGGCTGCAACTCAGGGAGAAAAGGAAAGTTTACAGCCTTTGGATGAAGGGACTAGCCACTCACAGTGATTACAAAGACACAGTGAGGCTATGCAGGGCAGAAATCAGGAGGTCTAAAGCCCAGCTGGAAATTACCCTGGCTTCAGCAATCAAGGATAACAAGAAATGTTTCTATAAGTATGTCAACAGCAAAAGAAAGACCAGGGAGAGTCTCCATCCCCTGCTGGATGCGGGGGGAAACATGGTAACAAGTGATGAGGAGAAGGCTGAGGTCCTTAATGCCTTCTTTGCCTCAGTCTTTAATAACAAGACTAGTTGGACTGAGGGAATCCAGCCTCCTCAGCCAGAGGACAGAGACTGGGAGAACGACCCCCCTGCAATCCAGGAGACAGTCAGTGACCTACTGCATCACATAGACACACACAAGTCTATGGGACCTGATGGGATACACCCGAGGGTGCTGAAGGAGCTGGCTGGGGTGCTCGCCAAGCCACTTTCCATCATTATCAGCAGTCCTGGCTGACCGGGGAGGTCCCGACAGATTGGAAACTGGCCAATGTGACGCCCATCTATAAGAAGAGTCGGAAGGATGATCCAGGAAATTACAGGCCTGTCAGCTTGACTTCAGTGCCCGGGAAGCTGATGGAGCACCTCATCCAGAGTACCATCACACAACACATGCAGGACAACCAGATGATCAGGCCCAGTCAGCATGGGTTTATGAAAGGCAGGTCCTGCTTGACAAACCTGATCTCCTTCTATGACAGGGTTGACCTGCTTATTGGATGAGGGAAAGGCTGTGGATGTAGTTTACCTCGACTTGAGTAGGGTCTTTGACACCGTTTCCCACAGCATTCTCCTGGCGAAATTGGCTGCTCGAGGCTTGGATGGTCGCACACGCTTTGCTGGGTAAAAAACTGGCTGGATGGCCAGGCCCAAAGAGTTGTGGTGCATGGAGTTAAATCCACTTGGTGGCTGGTCACGAGTGGTGTCCCCCAGGGCTCGGTTTTGGGGCCACTACTGTTTAAGATCTTTATTGATGATCTAGACGAGGGGATCGAGTGCACCCTCAGTAAGTTTGCAGATGACACCAAGTTGGGTGGGAGTGTTGATCTGCTCAAGGGTAGGGAGGCTCTGCAGAGAGATCTGGACAGGCTGGAGCGATGGGCTAAGGCCAACTGTATGAGCTTCAATAAGGCCAAATGCCGGGTGCTGCACTTGGGTCACAACAACCCCCAGCAACGCTACAGGCTTGGGGAGGAGTGGCTGGAGAGCTGCCAGTCAGAGAGGGACCTGGGGGTGTTGATTGACAGCCGGATAAACATGAGCCAGCAGTGTGCCCAGGTGGCCAAGAAGGCCAATGGTATCCTGGCTTGTATCAGAAATAGCGTGGCCAGCAGGGCCAGGGAAGTGATCTTGCCCCTGTACTTGGCACTGGTAAGGCCGCACCTCGATTACTGTGTTCAGTTTTGGGCCCCTCACTACAAAAAGGACATTGAATTATTCGAGTATGTCCAGAGAAGGGCAACGAAGCTGGTGAAGGGTCTGGAGCACATGTCGTACGAGAAGCGGCTGAGGGAACTGGGGTTGTTTAGTTTGGAGAAGAGGAGGCTGAGGGGAGACCTCATCGCCCTCTACAACTACCTGAAAGGAGGGTGCAGAGAGCTGGGGATGAGTCTCTTTAACCAAGTAATGAGCGATAAGACAAGAGGTAATGGCCTCAAGTTGCACCAGGGAAGGTTTAGACTGGATATTAGGAAGTATTTCTTTCCAGAACGGGTTGTTGGGCATTGGAATGGGCTGCCCAGGGAAGTGGTGGAGTCCCCATCCCTGGAGGTGTTTAAGAGTAGGTTCGACATAGCGCTGGGGGATACGGTGTAGTTGGAAACTGCCAGTGCTAGGTTAACGGTTGGACTAGATGATCTTCAAGGTCCTTTCCAACCTAGATGATTCTGTGATTTAAGAGTAACATTCAGGTGAATAAAACAGCAATAAGATACTTCTAAAATTAGTTCCATGTTATTGAAAAATTACTTAGCTAAATGTTATCCCATCAGGATATGAACATCTACGCTATGAAAGGATTTATAAATGGATTGGTAAAACAGTCTTCTCAAAACATGGATAACTATGTTAGATGAAATATATTCATCTGTAGATAAGGTTCAGTACTTTTCCAGTGCCTTCAGAAGGATGGTTATTTTTACACTTACTTTTCCAGCAGCCTAAGAGAATACTCCTCTCAAAGAAAATTGGTTCAAGACATAGGAAGTTTAAATCAAATCTGGACATTATTCCAGAATGAAGCGTTCAATTCCAGATGAATTAACTTACACAACTTTTAACAGTTACTTTTGCAATCCAAGTTTAACAAAATGAGTTTATTGAAGTACTGTTGAACACTAATCACTGAAGTGACCGTTTCTCTTAACTATTTTACTAAGAGATTAAAAAAACATCACTTGAGAACACTTGAATGAGAATGCTAGAAAACCATCAGACACTTCACTCTCCAGCTGAGACAAACTCAGAGTGATCACTTGCCACTTATGCAAATGACCCACAGGTCATCTCCCTATACTCACCTGTCAGCTTCAGAAGTCCTTAGAAGTACAGAGATTCATAAGCCCCACAAGTAGGATTACAAGTAAGTACCACCACAATGAGGTATTAGGGTTTCATAGTCTTTGTGTCTTAGAAATAGCTCTGTTCATGCTAATGTTGATAAAAGTCAGAGGAAAGAAATGTGCGGTTCAAGTAGGAGCAGTGAAGATTTTTACCACCCTGAACTGCTGTGAAGCCTTAGTCTCGCACATAAACACCACAGCACACTAAGAACGCTGGCACATATAACCTAGCACAACTGAAGGAATTAAAGAGGAATTAAGTTCTACAGAAAACAGGGAGGTTCAGGTGCTCGTGCAATTAGTTCTGTATATTCCCTTTAAATACAAAAAGATCAAAGAAAACACAGACTGGACAAAAAGTCAAAGGAAGTGGTCTTGAAACTCTGAAATGCAATGATTAAGCCCAGAGGCTTAACTTTTAATTGCCTATTAGAAGAGGTTATAGTTGATACCAATGATTGCTTAAACCAAAAGAAGCAGTTCTATTGAACTGGTCTCTAATCCTGCAGATCACAGCTACAGACAGAAGCAAATAGTAAGAGCAAGGAGAGAGAAATGTAAAAGGTGAAGAGGAAGTACATATCAGGGACAAGCGTCCAGAGTCTGGATAAATTGAAATCTATGACTTTATTCAACATAGGCCAGAGATCCACACCTTGGCAGGAGGTGGGGGGTGGGGGGGAAAGAGGTTTAAATATTCTCTGTATATATCCTTAGGATCTCAGTGAGAATCAAAAGGATAGGATTTTAACAAATGATCAGAGTAATAAATTGAAAGACTACACAACACATTTTGTCAGTTGGTCTAGGTCATACCTCATCCCTCTCTTCACTTGTCCTTTTCTTTCTTGGCTTGAGCACTTTAACTGTAGCTGCTAAGGTGCTGCCCTGGTGTTTCACCTCCATCTTATCGGGTTCCAGAGGTGTGAACTGAATTTCCATCTCTGGTTTTGGGAACCAACTAGTATTTCCACTTTCTGTGGACACTTCTGAAGAGTCAAGGACAATTTCTGAATGCTCCTGCAAATACATGGAAATTTTAAGAACACAAGTTTTAAAATAACTGAGTTAAAAAACCCATAATACACATCTTTCCCCAATGGATTGCAAAGTAAGCATTCCATTTCCCAGCTTTCACTTTCAGAACACTTCTAATTGAAGGAATCTACTTCAACCATAGCAGAGTTTAACCCTTACTTTCTAAAACTTTTTTGTTACATTTTAAAAAGTTAACGTTTCTATCTACAGTGACAGAACTTGAACTCAGCCTGATACTTTGTTTCCAAGTCATTTTGCTCAAGGGCAGAGACAGTCACAGTTTTCACAAGTAGCAGTAGTAGAATGGACATGACTTTCATCTTAACTCTGCTGCTCCTTAGGAGCTAGGCAGTGATAGCAGCTTTTGAGAGAAAAGTATAACCTTTCTCTAGCCTATCTTTAAGGAATTTTCCCTTCCCCTTCTACACCAGAGAAGTTGTGTAAGTAACAAGGTCCAACTAGCAAGCTACAAGCCAAATTCAACCTATGAGAGGCTTCTACATCACTACCTGTTCTCTGGAGGAAGAGCAGGCATTAAGGCAGCCCGCAGCCCACAAGCTGAAAACCTTGTCTTGTACCTGCTTACAGCCAAACTGCAAGAACTGCACAGTGAGGGTGGGATGGAAAAATCAGTTTGACAATTCTTCTTCCTCAGCAGCACTTACCTTCCACCATCCACCCAACCTGTTTTTCTTAGCAAAACCAGCAAGTGAGAGCTGTGGTCCTCCCAGCTCCTGCATCTCTGTGGCAGCAGTTCAGCTGCTGGCTAGCATACAGGAATGGATTCAGCAGCTGTTTGAATGAAACCTGAAAGACAGGCTGCTGGGGTGGTTGGTGCTTAGAAACTGCAGGTGGCTGCTACTACTGCTGCTGGTGGGGTCCCAAACAGAGCAGCTGCTGTGGCTTCTCGAAGGGCACTCTCCTCCTCTCAAAAAGGAAAGTGATCAAAGCTCATGGAAAGCCCAGAGATAGTCACATTCTGCAACAGGCTCTGCTGGGATTCTGAGTAAGAATACAAGCACCACTGCATTCCCAAGAATGGAGTCGGCTAATAGAAACATTTTTCTTTATAACTGCTATTTCATGAGAGTTAGCCATCAAAAAGTTACACAGGAATGGCTAGTGTCATTAGCTAACACAGCTACACACAGGAATCCTGTAGTGGAAGAAAGCAAATCCAATTTGCCCTGCTACTGCTCATCCATTTAAAAGGGTTTATATATTTGTTTCAAGTGACTTATCTAATAATCAGCCACTTCATAAGCATTGGTGAGAGGTAGGATTTCAAGAGCATGCAGCTGAAGTCAGATATAGCTATTCACATGATTATGTTATACATCTTTTATTTCTACCAAAAGCCACTAAAATGAGGTGATCTGATCACCAAGAAAGGTATTTGCAGAATAAAACTTTAGAATTATTCAGACAACAGGATACATTTTCTTCCCTATTCTGCATTTAGCAAAACCCATACAACTGCATAAAATTTTTAAATTTCAGTTTTGTACCAACCTCACTTAATGAAGAGGCACTGCCAGGACATTGAGATAATGAATAATTCCCTTTAACTGCGTCATATCTAACTGAAATACTTGACAAAGTATAGGATTAGTCCTGCTTTGTTTTTCTATAAACTGTAAATATTTAGAACGAGAAGAGATTATGCTAAACTGTAAACCTCAAAATATTTTGATTTTTCTAAAGCTACAATATAAAAGCTCAAGTGCAGACAGCTAATGAACACCTGGGCTGAGAGACAACACAAGTTTAAGGCAGTAACCTCTACTCACGATGCCATCATGAGATGTGCCCTGCTGGGTCTCACCAACAGTCCGTCTAGTTCAATATTCTGCCCCCAGAGTGGCAAAGGGAGATGCTATTTAAGGATAAGATAGTGATCCTGGTCACCTTGTCATCTGTCCTCTCCATACTCTCCCAGCATTCTTAGCTGTGCATTACAATTGTCAGAGTCTACACCACTGTCTAACCCTCAGAGTATCCATTTAAAAATATATTGATGGATTTCTACTACAAAATTTTTCTAATCCCTGCTGACAGTAACTGTTTCCACCACCTCCAGAAAATTACTAGCTGCTTCATATAGGAATATGTTATTTTAGCTGTCTTAAAATTATTTCCTATTAGTTTCACGAAGTGCTGCCCAGTTCTTGCAGGATTTTAACAAGGACAGTTCTGCCTTCTGTTTACCCACCGCAACCATGATTTTGTAAACCTCAGCCCCACAACCCTCTGGTGGCCTTAACCTCTCCTAATCACAGTGCCAGCTTCTTAGCCTCTCCTCACAAGGCAGGAGACACACATCGTCTTGATCACCTTAGATTTTCTTCTTTATCTCCACTATATCTTTCCTGAGAATTATTTGACTTCCCCCCAAAACTCTACCCCATTCACTTCACACCATAACAGTTTATCACATGATAATCCTGGTAGTAGCCTCTCCTTATTCATAACATCAAGTACTGTGGCTACTGGCTTGAGGTAAATACTTCAGCACCAACTGTTCACAACAATTCTTCTCTGTAACTAATTTTATAGCAAAAATAACTAACTTTATGGTGCTCTCTTAGCTGCCATTACAAAGCTGTATAAAGCAATAACCATTCTGAGAGCTCCTCTCTACTCCCTCATACATCACAAGCTTTATCTATACGGCACCAGCTGAATTGATGAAGTAGCAAGAAACTGGCCAGTCTTATTTGGCAGTAGACAGGAGAGAGATGAAGAGATGCATTTCATCATTCAGTCCAGTTCTGCCACAAGAGGAGAATCGCATCTTCTAGCAGCCAGGGGAGGGTCTGCTAGGAAATCCATGTTCAGCTCTCTTCATTACTAGTTAGCAATGGAGTCACGGAGCATTAATTCAGTTTGGGAGGAAAACTACCTCACTGAATACTGCTCACGTAGCACACAGGGATTTGGTCATAATCAGAAGGCTCAGTACAGGTGCAAGCCTTTCAATTTTTGTTCAGGAAATATGCAAAGTCGATCTTTTCTTTGTGTAAACTTCAAATATTGTTTTGTTTTTAAGTAAGATGCAAGATACCGTTCTGTTCTTGTGAACCCCATACGGGCTGGCAGCTCTAATTACAGAACCATCTCTACTACCACACTATAGGTGGTATCAGGAAAGTTGTCTGAGCTGAAATCCCCTTAGCACTGACATAACCAAACAGAGGTGACATCACAAATATTATGTCTTCAAATCTCTAGAATCTGGATTAGTTAACTAGTTTTTCCCTCAGGTACAGAAGTTTTATAGTGTATAGAGAGGTGGTATTCTCTTAACTAAAGTACTTCTTTTTCTGAGAGGGAACTTGAAAGAGGGAGAGAGAAGAATAAACAAGAACTCAGAATTAATGATATAGTTAAAGTACGAAGAACTACAGAAAGTAACTTCTGGGAGATTCCCCACATTGCTGAAATATATACTGAGAAAACAACAAAAAAAAGATGTTACTAACAACATATCATTAGTACATACTTTCTATAAATATAACAAACATACCTCTTTGTTTACAGACTGATCTATTTTATCTTGTCCTTCAGGTAAAGGTACTTCTGCCAAAGACTGAAGACTTTTATGGTTAACGCCTTGTTTCAATTCCTTTATAAAGTCATCTTTCTCAGTCAGCTGTTTTCTTAGTTCTTCTGTATCAGTTCCCTCATCCTAATAAACATAGCAAAAATTGCCACAAATTGCAGGATTGGCAAAAGAAATTAACATGTGCATGAGCATCATTACAATTACTCAGTAGCATCAGTTTTAGAATTGCAGGCTCAAACAGCCAGCTGTCCAACAAAAAGCCAACAACTTCATGTATGAGTGGCCTCTACTTAAAGCCAAGAAAGGTCATACAACAGCCTGGGAAGATGCAATGCAAAATTTTTATTTTAATCTACTTATGTAGGGTTATAAATTTCACCTCCCATTGTTTGTGAAGTTCTTGGTTCTGTGCAAAAGGCAGCTGATGTGATAGTTGTTTCAGATTTCCAGTCTAATCAAATTGCAATCAAATGATCAAATAGACTTGAGTGTTTATTTGAACTACTAAGTTTTTTGAAACTTCAGTTACTGTTACAAATTCAGTTTCAGAAAAGCATAAAGCTTTTTTTTTTTTGTATTAGCTGCAAACAATTTCAATATGTTTGGAATAGAGCCAAAACATAGTGTTTTGCAGAGTTAGTGAATAACAAAAGAAAAATCACAAAAACAACTAAAAAAAAATCCCACAGAAACAACAGAAAGAATGAGAGAGGACCTTTCCTGAATCATTTACTACAGCTTCTTTCAGTTCTGCTATTTCTTTATCTTTTTGTATGGTGATAGAAGCCAAAGTCTTGAGCTGTACTTCCAAAGCTTCTATTAATTTATTTCTTTCTTCACGCCACTTTTGAAGATTGTTGTCCTTTTCTACCAGCTGTGCAGCAAGTCTTTCCTGAATGGGGGAAAAAATAGGTTAGAATTGAACACCACTTCTACAAACCATCTGAACTGTTCTGACAGCTTAGTTTGGCATAGTCAGTACTATTTTATGGCCTCAGTAGACTTGAGAGCCTATGTAGATCTTAAAAAGCTCACACAGAACTAGTTTCACTACAAATATACAAAAGCAAACCATGCTTCAAATGAGAAAAAACTGTATCTATATTTATACTGTTTGTGAAGAGAATTTTTGTCAAGAACCACCACTCCTGCTTGCCCACTTACTGATTTTATTACTGGAAAGTCTCAGGCAAGCAAAGTCACAGACAAAGTGAAAGTAGTCCCAAGCTCCT
The DNA here is from genome assembly GCF_047716275.1 of Strix uralensis. Classification (NCBI taxonomy): domain Eukaryota; kingdom Metazoa; phylum Chordata; class Aves; order Strigiformes; family Strigidae; genus Strix; species Strix uralensis. Next base: position 152,660 of record NC_133999.1, on the reverse strand, counting down.
AACATCCCCCTGTACTGATTGCAGGTCCAGAAGGTCATTGCTAACTACTTCTAGATGCAAGTACAGTTTTAGATTGCACAGATTCATACAATAATTTCATATGCTTAAGAAATTACAACCTTGATACAGCCCAGTGACCAGGCAAGGTATCCACCTTGTTATTAACTATCAGTCACCCTACTTTGAAAGTGGTATGGGAGCAAAACCACTAGCATTTTGACCAAGTATTTTTACTGGAAAGATCTGGAAAGAGGCTTTTTTTGTCAACTACTGCTTGCTTCTTCTCTTCCTTCTAAAGCCTCATAGGCTTCTCCCCCCCCCCCCCCCCTTTTTTTTTTTTCAGAAAAGCCAAGCAACAAATCTTGTTTTTCAAAGTATGTTTTCTTAGCTTCATTAAGTAGCAATTCATTTAAGCATAGGTTACTTATTGGTGTTTTACACACAAGATGAAGTTTGAAGAAGGTGGTGGTGGTGACAGGATAGAAAGGAACAGGCACACTAACTTCCATTACGTATCACGCTTTTTCATTTTGTGACACTCCTATTCTTCCCTTTCACATTGAGATGATCTCATGTAGGCTTTGTCATGTGATAAATGAGGGGACTTTGACAAAGGCCAGCTCCCCTCAAGCACCCACACTGTTAACACTTGACACGAGATCTGCTCTGTACTAACGACTTACGCTAGAGGACTCTGACGAGACCTCCAGTCACTTACAATTTCTGCTTGCTGCTCTACATAACGTTCTCTGTCATCCGCAAATTTTCTCATTTCTCTGTTGTGATGGCTCTCAGCTTCTTTCACTTCACTCATGAGTCTCATTTTTTCCTCCAGCCAATTCTTTTTATCAGTTTGATACTTTGTCTCACTTTCCTATTTTAGTGGAACCAGAAATAAAGCCATAGGCAGAGATTAAGCAACAAAAAAAAGAAGTCTTAAAATCCAGATTACCATTAAACTCATTAATTTCAAAAAGATAACAGAAATACTAGCACAGTTTTACTCCAGCATATTCCCAAGTGCAAGTATTATATTCTCATTTGTTCCTTTCCAGTTAAAAAAATTGTTCAGCAGTTCTCAGAACTTATTATTCGGACTGGCACATCTTCAGGGAACAGACTTTTTTCCCTCTAAAAAATGCTCTGGGTAGGTCACAAACACTATTAAAGTTACACCAAAGGTAATGGCAAAAAGACCCTTTTTACTTACAAATTCCCAATCTTTTATACTTGCAGAACATGTTAAAAAACCTACTTCAAGACTGAAAGGCAAAAAATGCAGCAAAATTTGAATGGTAAACAGAGAGAGTGTGTAACTAAGAATGTCGCTTCAATCACAGCAACTTTGCCTCCTTCTCTGCCACAATCAAACCTCTTGTCAGACATTCTCCCACATAGGACCTGAAAAGCTGCTTGAGAAAAAAGTCTACTTTCTAATCCAAGGAGAATTAAGAGGTAAATCCTTAGTCTAACAGGAAGGACTTACAGGTCACACAGCAAGCACAAGATCTTTAAACAGTCTGATTTATTTGCCCAAGCAACTGACGGGAAAAAGGCTTGAAACAATCCAACTCTTGACATCTGTTCAAGACAATTTTAAGAGGAGCCCAGCTAGAGAAGCACCGTCCATGGTAGCATAACATAGTGAAGGGTGCACTCCATTATGGAGCATCAGTGATGCTGTATATTACAAAGACACCACATCCAGACTTTGCTGCACTGATGCACGGCAGTTTTTAGAGGAGGTTTCCTTTACCAGAACTTGCCACATTGTGCCCTAGTTCTTGAAGATAGCAACACAAAAAAAATTTAGACTCCTAAATGAAAGTTATGGCTTTAAACCTAAGTATGAATTACATCACCATGTTTTACCTTCAGTTCTTTTCGCAGCTTTATTAATTCCTCATTTTCATCTATGTTTTTTTCTGTGGTTTTGCTCATCTTTTGCTGCCAGTCACTATTGCTCTGGTTATCCAGCTCTCTATATCTCTGCTTCCATGCTTCCAGTTCTAGTCAGCACACAAAATGAGGTTATATAACATAGTCTTAAATGCATATTTGACCACATTCACATCCTTCTACTAAAGTTACTTGGATTTATCAGCCATGACCACAGAGGGACAACAGAAGCCTTTAACTGTTAGAAGTTTGTTATGTACTATATAAAATTAATGCCTAAATAACACTCAGCAAATCAAAACAGAGATTTAAAGCAGCTATCACAATACATCCAAAACAATTTTGTCTCCTTGCTCCCTTTCCATGGAGAGATTACCCCAAACTAATCTGTTGGTCTCTTCTAATTTGGTTTCAATCACTTGATCTTGTTTAATATGAGTCTGTTCTTGTTCTTCTAATGTCATCCGCATATCTTCAATTATTTTTTCCTTTGCACACAGATCTGAAAATATATTTACAGATGAGCCCCCATCCTAGTTCCCACCATTCTCTCCCAAAGTGCCTTCATCACAAGTAATTTCCCCCATTTCCTGAGATCTAAAGCTCTATTAGAAAGAAATAGAGTATCTCTACTAAACTTTCCAAATCCAAAATTCTGAAGTGATTCTCATCAACTTGATTTAGGTGAGCATTTCATTGTTAATGTCAGACTAAGGCTTGTATTATACGAAAACCTAACTATTGTTCCACTGCTAAATGTTTATCAAACCTGCAAAAACTGTTATTGTGCTAGTTCATGTTTCAGGGTTTGACTTTTTCCACAATAGGCTTACTTTCAGAGCAACGTTTTCTTCCCACTTTCAATAGAGTCTCCTCACAATCCCTGAATTGGCTGCTTTCAATCAGTTCATTAGAGTTCTTTTCTGCCAATTTTCTTTTAATGGTAGTTACAGTGTTGTCCTGTGTTAAAATAAGATAAATTACTTTGAAGTTTTACAAAGTGAGCACTTAATAGGCTTAGTAATCTTTTAGATGCAAATATTTTTACAAATCTATCTGGGTAACCTGTATATGGGTTGTCAGAAGAACAAGTCAGTTACAGATCAGTTGCTTAAACAAAAAGCAGGTACACCTTCAGACAGTAATAAGCACAATGCTTTGCACTGTAGAGAAAGTAGAGCAAGAGACTAGGAAACTACGAAATGCAAAAGGAGTTTACCACCTGAAGTATCCAGTGTCAAAAGAGTTGAGGAAATCCATGATTTGCTCAAAGGGCCAATGGTCAGCTCTACAAGTTCATCACTTTCTTGTCATAGTTGGTAGAGCTGGGAGTCTTAACCACCTTCAGCAAAGCCACAGATCATTTTTATCATGAAAGATCTGATGCAATTTGAAAGCCTAGTCAGTTCTGTCATACATACTTTAGACTATGTATTTGACCAAGAATAAAGTTTCTTTACTCACAAGATGACACAAGTGGCAAGCCATGCCGGTTGCCAAGGACCAATCACTCATCTAAGTAATTCATTAAAAAAAATAATGATCTATAGAACAGACTTGAGGTTTGTTGTCACATTTTAAGTTTCATCCCACACAGTCTCATAGAAACACTGGACAGAGCTAGAGCCTGTCTCTTGGAAGGAGCAGTGATAGGAAGCAGTCATCACAACTGTTACCACTCTGAGCATTAATACTATTGAAAAGCTAAGTTGCTCAGAGGCAGAGAGGGAATAGAAGATTAAGTATGGTCAAAGCTTTAAGTTCACAGTGGAAGAGAAAAATGGATCAGAGCGCTGCCTAAGTTTAACTTAAAATGTTCTCAGAACTACATTTCAGGTTACAGGGCATCAGGCTCAAAAAAACACCTAACCGCATGTTTTGATTTTTTTTTTTTTAACCTGTGTACATGTAGCCAAGCCAGCCTTTTGGCATTCAGCAGCCAGCAGCAGACTAGCCAGCTGCAAATTTTATTGATCGCATCAAAAGCAGAGATACCCTGGCCATCCACTCTTAGATCAAACTCTGCTCAATACATTCATATTATTGCTCTGCCTTAGAAAGTTTGTGTGCATCATGGTAGTAGGTGGGACACACTGATTTTTGTTGCCAATTTACACAACCACTGTCCTTCTCACACTAACTTCTAACTTCAATTAAATTTGAGCTTTTGCTGCAGCAAAACCTCCTTTCCTTCCTCTTCCATTCAGGCAAAAATAAAAAAGACAGTGACATAATCCCTCTCTTCCCACAGCTGGAGTCCTCCCAGTTTGAGTGTTGTTTTTTTCTTTAGAGTGGCTCTTCATAGTCTCATCGACAGTCCTCCAATAGTAACTCCAGATCACTGCTTCCAGAAATCCTATTTTCCACACACACCTCTGCACACATTTTGCCGTAACTTCAGTTGTAATGCCAACTTCGCCTGCTACCATTTCAAGAAAGTAGCAATTACTTACAGAAAAATTCAATTTTCCAAAATAGTCAAGTCCGTTATAAGCACAGATTTAATTTTTTTGTAAACAGAAAATTGAGATGTCTAAGACTTACATAGTCTTTTATGGTTTCTTCTAAACAGGATATCAAATCTTGCAGTCTCGTGATAGCATCATCTTTTTGCTCTGCGATGTCCATTAGTTCTTGAATCCTTTTATTCTGCGTATTCATTTTCTTAGAAAAGAAAGTAGTTCAGTCAATGCTAAATTCTTGAACTATACAATGCATTTAGAAGCAAGATCAGTTAAGCTAAGCTTGATATAAAAAAAGCTAGAAACATACTACAATAGCATTTTAAGCTACTGAAATTTTGTACTAAAGCAAGTAATTTTGCACAAGTTTTTTTTGAGAAAGTTACCTCAGTTGCTTCTTTAAGCTGCTCAGCAGCCTCATCCGATTTAATCATCTGCATTTCAAAGTCTGTAACAGGAAGAGAAGCCTGCATCAAATAAGTGGCTATTACATGGTTTACTCAGTAATCCATTTTTCCAGATCTTCTGGTACTTCAGTAGCTTTTGAATAGACTCATTTATTTTTGTGTTGGCTTCTACTTACAGGACACATTTCAAAAGTTCAGGTTTTTTTGAACAGAATTGGGCCCTGTAACCCGTATAAAATATAGATCATGTCAAGAGACTTCTGCTGAAATCATATTATGAGGTATTGATACTTTTATCTATGAATGTTCCACAGAATACCTGAAAACACTGCATCAGCAAAATGTGAAGTGCTGGGATCACAATATAACCATGAAATCAAGAATAAATAATGTTGACATGTTACCCCCACAATTCAGAAGTCTTCAACTGACAGTTCTAAGTTTTGTCTTAAAAATGAAATAATCAAGGCCTGTGGAATTGTTCAACCCAAACATACACAAAACAATTGATTACCACCTATAGAGGTAACATACGATTTGGTTCCAAAATCCTGCTCAACTGGATTATTTCTATTTTACAGTGTCATTTCTTTTTTCTTTCACATCACACACACACCCAGCTCACCTTTGGTTTTCTGTGTCAGCTGTTCTTCAATTTTGATTAGTTCATTGGTTTTCTCTGTCAGCTTTTCTTTGGTCTGAGTTAGTTCAGTGCTAGTTTTTCCCAGTTGCTTTTCAAGCCAACCTATAGCTTCCTGTGGGTCCTCCAGAGACACAATGTATCTGTATGTTTCTTCCGCCTGCTTTTTGGTATCAACGACATCATTCTGCAGAGAATCAATAACATCCTCAAGATCAATGTAGGTGCCTGGCCCTATGCCATGTTCTCCATCCTGAAAGATAATTTATATCCATTTAGAAGTAGCAAATAGTTACACAATATCCATTATTTCTACTGAAAATTTCAAAGAACGTTATGTACTCAAACATCTAAGTACAGTTAATTCTGACTTCAAAGCCATCTTGTAGGTTCACAGGCAATTTGATTGCCAGTTTCTCTCTACCTTCACACAGAATTCTCCAGCATCAAGTAACAGCTACTTTATTTTTAAAGCATTTAACGGCCCACCATCACATTCCCTTTTATACCACCACAAAAGCATCCCCTCCAAATTTAATATAAAAGCTAGCATTTTTACCCGATGAGAACACTGAATGAACACAGCAAGCAAACAGTTTTAGAAGGAATACATCTGAAATTTTCAAATATCAGTAAAAGTTTGTGAGGTCAAATAAGTTTGTGGTAACTTATCAAATTAAGCTGTACTTAAAACACTGACTTTCTTTCCTCCTTGTTTTTTTAAAAACAAAGGGTTCGAAACTCACAAGAACCAGCCTCAACTTCAGAGTTTAGTTATGCTTAAGTGTATATACAATTCTCATTGCTTCAGTTGTAGCCACAATAGCCTTAAGAGGAAAGAAGTCTCTGGGACCACTCCAGTACCATCCATATATGGGGTCTTAGAAGTCAGCTTCAAATACCTTAAACAGGCACTCAATGCAACAGTTTATAGCATAATTGCAGCTTTTCCCCCAGTTTCTTTGTACACAGTAATTCTCACTTTGTGTTGCAGAAATGCAGAAAACCCCAGATTCCTAAATGCATATCCGAGGCACAGCAACTACTCCTATTGAACATGATAAATATATCTTGCTGAGGATACAGTTAGGCAGCATGCAATTCCTTGAAACCATTCTTCTAATTCTTGAGACGTACCATCACCATAACAGGTAGTTAGTGAAAGGGATGTTATCAGGGGCATAATACCAGAGGTCCAGCTTGTTCACTGCGACGCTTATCCTTTAGTTCATTTTCTTCATCCATGTCTTCAAGATCACCATTTACAAGTTCCTTGAAGATTTCCAGGCGTCTGTCAGAATCTTCTTGAAGCCGTTCTCGTTCATAAGAAAGGAACTCACTATAGTAGGAAAAATAAGTCAGATAAAAGCTAGCTAGTATGAGCTGCTACAAAGTTATTAGTACAGCTGCCTATAAACAAAGATGTTTTTTTCTTTATTTTGGCACAATAAAACAATACACAAAATGGTGTTGCTACACCAGAGTACGCACACTCCTGAAGAATGAGGGGGAGACATATATACACAGATATGGCTAACACTTGACTACAAGCATTTTTTCTAAGCTTCTTGAGCCAGAATACCCATCTGAAGTATCACTAAGACTGCAGTAACCAAAGAATTTGCAAGTGTCACTCTTTCTACAGACATCCTATCAAAGCTCTTCTGTTAGGGAGAGCTCTACAGGAACACTGCTGACAGATTACACACACACACACACACACCCTATGTGCCCCAAATCAAAGCCTTTCCTACACAGTATTTTTCCTGAACTCATAGTCCAAACAGAAACTGATCTATTAACAGAGGCAGTAAGTCTAGCAGAAGAGTGTGGTCTCTTATAGCCAAGAGACAGATTTAAGAAATAAATGAATGGAATTTAATTTTTTTTAATCATTAACTTTAAAAACCACTTAAAGCTAACTTACTTGAAATATATTTCCTGCTCAGCAAAATATTGGGCAAATTCCTGCATCACCTCTTCACGAATCTTTAGTTCCAGCAGTAACTTATTCTTCTTTTCAGCAATAAGTTTGTTCTTCAACTCTTCTATGAGATTCAGCAGCATCTAGAATTACCATTAGTATTAAGTTTTTCATAACGACATGGTTTCCCATAAGTGAGATTTTTCTCATTCCTCAAACACTACAACACCACTTTACCCTTCCACCTGACAAAATTTCTTCCAGTTCTTTTATTAGCTTATTCATAAACAGGAAGATTTATGAGTAGATCAGAAGATCTCTTTGGTACTAACACAGCAGTTTATAAGTTTGCACAGAGCAGGCATTTGTAAAGAACATCCATTTTATTACAAGAATTCTTGAAGTTGTCTTAAACAGGCTTAAGCTCCACAGGATTTGGCTCTTGTTTTCCAGGTGCTCATTTTTGGGACAATATTAATGAAACCTCCACAAAACAGTTTCTAGTCCTCAGTTCCCTCCTCATCTTCCCTAGAAGTGACTAAATTTGCTGTTCCTTAAGGAACAGTTTTCAGCATTTTCTTGTACACAGAATACAGAGAAACAGTCTTCTGTATTGCTAAAAGCAGGTAATACTTGCTGTGCATTGACCACAGGCTACCAAAAGGAGAGAAAGCCAAATCTGCAATTCTTACTGCTTGGTCTATATTCAGACACATTATAGAGTTTTCCCACAACAGGCATCATCACATCATGAGTAATCCCACTTTTAGTTCTTAATGCTGGATTTAGATAAAATAAGGGTGATCAGAAAAAAAGGTGAGAGGGGGGAAAACCAGAATAATACCTTGCTTCAAGACTCCATGCTACGCTAATTCTTAACATACCCCTGGCACATACCATGTACTCTTTTTTTCCCATAATAACTTTATTATCTTCATGTTTCTGCACTGCTTCTTCTCCTGACATATGCTGTTCCTCCATCTCATTATCATCTTCAATCACATCTTCTAAGCTCCTGTCCCATAGGACAGTAACTCTTTTCCTTGAAATTGGCATTTTAATGTGACTAAGTAGTGATGATGTTGTTGATTTCTGGTCAAATGACTGATCTTGGACAAAAACAGATGTGTCCATAGCTAAAACCTACCCAGAAAACAAAGAATAAAGTCTTCAGTATTTTTTAATCCTCTACTGGCACTTCCAAGATATACCCGCTGCACTTCCCTATAGGTCTCCTGAGCACAGTACTCCCCCAGTCTATCATCTGTTCAGAGTCACTACTTCAACTGGTTTCCAGCTAGAGTATAAAGGAGTCACTTTAGAGTCTAACCCTTCTTTTGATTGCAGGAACACCAAGTTTCACTAGCTTGACAACGTACAAGAGGGTTGCCACCTCATGCACCTTCAGATTTCTGTATTTCCTATACTTTGAGTTTCTAGTTGCATTACACAAATGCCATCCAACAAATTCTGTTTGTTTTAGTGTTGTACTTAACCCATTTAGATGAGCCCACATTCTAATGGCCTGGATCTCTTGTCCTTTGAACATATTTAACTGTCAACAGAAGTTTTCCATGGTTTCCATTAAGGCTGCAGCACTGATCCCCAATACTTTTGTCTTCCAACTCCACCAGGGTTCTATCCCTGCACTTACTCCTACTCATTCTGCTTAACCTCCACCTTCCCACTGAAGCTCCTGAGGACATAAAGACAACCTTTCAAATTCTCTTTGGTGCTCAACCTACATACCTCAGGTGAGCAATATTCCACATTAAGATAGCAGTAGTATATGGGGCAGCTAGACTTGCTACTAGGTGAGAGCATGCTATGACTACAGAAGAAAAATTCACCCAGATCTCATGGAATTTCTTCCAAATATAGCAAGTGTCTTGTCAGGCTGGATATTTTATGGGAATTACGGATTTTTAATAGGAAATATATGTCCCAACAAAGCCTTTTTAAAAGCTTTACAAGGAAATAAAGCCTGACTAGGAGCAATCAGAAAATACGATTGCAACATGAGACAGAAAAACCCAGTCACTAAATTCATATTCTTAGGAGTGAGGGAACCTGCTCTTTAAAGGCAAATCAGAAGTACTGATCAAGATAAACTGCAACACACTTACTTTTTGTGCAATGGCCGAGAACTTTAACACATGGAGTGTTTCATCATACGTTGAAGCACATTGGCTTATGTTTACTATCATGTATACACTCCCCTTTCCACTGAAGAATCCTTGAAGGAAATGAGTTAGTTTACTTTCCCGAAAGGGTATGTGCTGCTGCGACCTTTAAAGACAAAAGAACAGATGACCAGATGTTTAATAATTTCCAGTCAGTGTAAAAGCTACCCAGCATGAAGACTTAAAAATATTTATTAAAGTAGTAGTCATTAAATAAATTAAAATTGTTTTGGACTAGATGCAGCTGTTTGTAGAGAGACCATGTGGCTGTTGTGACTGTGGCTTTAGCCATTATCTTAGATAGGCTATAGCAATATAACCAATGGGAGCACTTAAACTGAAAGTGTTCAACGTTTAGCCTTGGGCAGGTCACACAGCCTCATGCTACACCAAACTATACCCCAACCTCTCTCTTCCCTTCCACATTAATGAAGAGAACATATCTAGTTCTAGGCATGCAGTATCCAACATCATCAGAGATCTCTCTCACTCAGTATCCGGCCTCTGAGAATGGACAAGAGCAAGTGCCTAGGCAAGAAAATGAGCATACACCAAACACATGGAGATACTTTTCAGAACTTTCTTCCTAATCTCCCAGCAGTTTGGCACTTCCTAAAAAAAAAAAAAAAATCACAATTTGTGCCCTTGAATTTAACAGCTGGGGATGTAGTTTTTGATGCTTATAGGAAATTTTATGAGAATTCCTAAAACATGACTGAACGCACACTTGCCACCAAATAGGTTGCCTGCATTTTGGACACATAACAGCTATTCAGTTACATGGACAGTGCTACAGAACTCAGGAAGGCAGCGACACTCCTACCAGAGTACATAGACAGCTCATAAATAGCTTTGCTGCAGGACTGGTAGTCCAAAATAATTTTAAGAAAGTTTCTATTTCCTATTCAACTTGCAAAGGGCATGTATTAACACTTTAACAATATAGAAGAAATGCTCTGAAGCATGATCTCTTAAAATTCCAAGTTATTGGGATCAGAAGAAGTCATTCTGAATACATTAACAGCCCTCTAAGCAGCCGCTAGTTTTAATGCATCCTTCCTATCTGGAAAGAACAGAAAAATAAGACAGACTGTAAATTCACAGAACATAATCAGGAACACACGCTAGCAAAGCTTCTTCATCTTAAGGTGTTACAGACTTTGAACAGGCTGTCAGGAAGAGTGCTACGGGGTAAGTGAATTTGGCAAAGCACATCCATCAGCAGACTGGGTTCATTTAACTTCTGGGACAGAAATAGAGCTGCAAATGAGAACATGTGGAGAAAGCAGTTCCTGGACAGTTATATCCAGCTGTGACTATATATTGTACTGTTTTTTAGACAACTAGCTTCTTGTATTATTTCACTCTTATTTAGATCCCCAAGGTAGGGCATAAATAGCAGGAAGGCTTTCTTTTGTCTGCATATGGTTAGCTGGATCAGGAGGAGAGTGTTAAAAGTTATGTCAGTATTTATTAAAAAACAGACAAATTTTGTCAAATGGTGCACAGTTATGATAGCACAGCAATGTTCTGCTGATGAAAAAATGTTACACTAGAAGTATTAGACAGTTGAGTTAGTTCGTAAGGAGTAATAAAAGGCTAAAAATTTGACACTTACTATGACACTGGTGAAAAGGGGGGTTTAAACTTATTCCAAAGTTTGATTTTTTGATAAACCAAGCTCAGAGGAGTAAAGTTAAATTGCTAAAATATACAATAGCATGCTTAAAGGAGATTAGAATTGATGATTTAAAGAGCAGAACAAGGCAAGTTTAAGATGACTTTGGTAGATCAACAAGTCTATACATCATTTCCACCAAAAACTTAGTATTAGCATTGCATATTTTAAACATTGTAGGTAATACCTAAAAGCCACAACCAGTTTGCAATTCGTACAAGGACTTACTTTGACTGTTGAGAATTCTTGAGTGCGTTAATACACTTGCCTAGAATCAGAAGAGAGGTGTTTATATTTCCACTCTCTTTCAATCTATGACCTTCATTGTGGGTCTTGGCATATCTTTCTGAACCAGCAAGATCACACAGTGACAATCTGAAAACAGATAAGGAAAACTCCCTTTATTTACCTTAGAACATGCACAAATTATTCACTTTTTAAAATGATCACTGTTTTTAGAGGAAGAATTTCTTGATCTTCATCTGCACAAACACTTCCATTCTTTTCAGTGTTGCTTTCCCAATCAAATTTTACATTACCTCCTGACAAATCTTTTCCCAACACACTTCTTATTTCCCCTCCCCCCCACCACCATCCTCTTCCTTTTGAGGACTTAGACGAGTTCAGGTATATAGCAGGCTAACAGAAACTTGTGCTGAACAGAGGGGACAAGATATAGAACAGCACTGCAACCTGATGGCTGGAGATAGAGGGCCAAGTACTGCATGATTGTAGAAAGTGGGGAAAAGGAGTGGGAAGTGGGTAGAAAGTGCATGAGCTTCTACCAGGAAGCACTGGGTATATAGTCAGTACCAGTACACCAACACAGAAGATAACTGACAACTTCATCACAAAAGAAGAGAGGGTCTCTGCTCTGAACTTACTCATTGACTCGGGTGACTTGTGGGGCTCCTGAATCTTCAATTTTTAGTATCTTAACTGTGAACATGCTGTGACTAAAAGGAAAAGTTTAAATCAGCAGAGAAGATAAAGTAGACTAATACCTTCAAAATATTTTTAGCCTCCACAACATCTGTTCAAAACACTGTTGAATCTGTCAACTTGTCTCAGCATATACTCTATCAGATACAAACTTTTAAAGAGATGCTGGTGTAGCCTTTATTTTGCTTTTTCCTCAGACATTTAGATGGAATAAAGCTAAGTGCTTTTGCTTGAAGGACAGTATTTGATAAATCTGTTAGCTTTTGTACAGGTTCATCTTACTGACGGATTGAATCCTTTTGACTAAAAACATTGGGTCACACAGTGCTAAAGGATGCCAAACCTAGATATCTAGACCCTGTTAAAGCCTCTTCCCCTCCTAAAAGCCACAATCCATATTTTAGTTCCCCCTTCCTCCCAGACACCATCCTATGCCCAGTGCTATTCAAAAAGTTTCTCACCTTCTGCTGGCGAAAGTATTTAGCTTCGTGCTTGCGATACTCTGGTGTTTCAACCCCAGTTTTAGAAGTCTAAAAGCTTCTTTAGAATCAGAAATCTGAACCCACTGCAGACCTTTAGGAAGAACAAACACAGTAATCTTGTAAATATCATTATCAAAAAGAAAGAAGGGATTAGGGGATAACGTATGCACACCAAGAATAATACGTTTATTTGAGACAAAAACATTTTACTAAGCATGCTTCAGACAGAAATTATGTGACAACAAAATCAAGATTCTTCCTTCCATGGGAAAGGAAGGGCACATATCTCTCATCATTTCATCCTATTAGCACACAGAAATATGCTCCATCCAAATTAAGTGAGCAACCTTAGCCTCCACTCTGAAAAGCCAAAGCACAGGGTCTAATATGAGCATGAACGCCCTATGTTCATACTCATCAAGGCAGAATTCTACCTGGACAGCTTCTCTGGTTTAGCCTACGATTTTGAGGGTGCGGGGGGAAAATCACCTAGACATCTTTCAGGGCCATCAAGTTAAAAAAAAAAAAAAAAAAAAAAAGAAAATCAGTGAAGAATTTTGTCTGCAATATGATGACTGTATATCACCTTGGTATGGGCTAGAGTAAATACCTACAACCCTACTAATGGAACTTAGAATATGAACATTATGGCCTCTGTTAAACTAGAGGTCACCAAAATTGTACTAGCAAAAATACCAGCTGTGACGAAGAAAAATAAGAAAATCATCAGCTGGTTTTCCTCAAGAACATCAGGAACAGCCTTATACCTCCAAATGTTATAAAAAGAGATTATGCTGAAGCATAGCTCAAAGCAGACTATTTCCTACTTCACACCTCTTCTAGTCTTTGAAGAAATGAAGGAGTTGGGTTTATCATCTGATTCAGCTTTTTGAATTATAATTTGGCATATAAAAGATAAAAGGAGCAGGCCAAACACCTCCAAAAAAGCCTTTAATCTAGAATTGGTGTCTTGATTTTCCAAAGAACCTATAAATCAAATAGGATTTGAAACCTGTTATTTCCATGGCCAGAAACAAACACTGAACTGTTAGAGTTCTGCTAACCCCCCGCCTCCCCCAACCCACAACAAATCACATCACAGGCTTCATTAGAGTACTGTAAAATGTAATTTGCAGTCAGACTGAACTTTCTCACATATTCTCTGAAAATACTAACAAAATAGAACTGTTGAGCCAATTATAACTATAGGTAAGAATTTGGAGTCTTTTTTAAGAAAATGGAAAAAATCAAAACACTAAAAAATTTGTCAATTGTTCTCAATATTTCTCCCATTTCAGAGAAATATCAAGTCAGTGGAGTGCACGCAGGCTTTTAAGAGTTACAGTTAACAACAGAGAGAAAACACTATTAAAGGTACAGATACTTCTGTGTATGTAGATTGTTGCCTTTCATACCCAAGGCAGACATTTCTAGTGCCACAGTGAATACAGTTAGGAGTTTTCTAATCTAGAAATAAATATTATTACAGGAAGACTGACTTCTCAAATTACACGTTTGGCAATTTGCAATGTATTCTAATCACCTTTTACATAAGAACATCCCTTGATGTCTTGAGCAAGGCGTAGTGTTTTTCTTTTCTTGTCATTTGACATAGGAATCAGTAGATCATAAAAACATTCATTGTAAATCTCACAAAATGAAACCCAAAGAGAAAATTTCACGTGATTTTTCGCAGTTGTGCTAGATTGTTCTGAGCCTTTTAAGAGTTCTTCCAAATCTGTCAAGTACAAAATATTACAAGTCAGTATAGACCTTGTAAAATAAACTTTATTCAAAAAATTAGTAAGTGAAGACTGATATTACAGCAGCCTTCTAAAAAGCACTTACCCCAGACAAAAATCCCTTGAAACTTTTCTCCCCTTTCTTAAATATCTGGAAGTCACATGCTTACCCTACATATCTGCCAGACACCTCATCTACCACTTCCTTTCCCACTTGCAAATTCTATCAAAAACATGCAGCTTTGTTAGAATTATTCAAGTCTCTTCAATGTCTTTAAAAGAATCAAACTGACAAGTACATATCATTCTAACATTTTAAAGCAAACCTAGTATTTAGGTAGTTTTTAAATGCTAGAATTAGGTTTATCTAATTACATACAGGGTCAGGATACCACTAGAGACCATAGCATAAGTAGTACTATTTTTCCTTGCCATAGTTTCATCTCATTTAATGTCTGTTCAGGTAAACTTCTAACCATTTTATCCTTGTGTTTTCTGGCCAGATAAATTGATCACTATCCAATTCACAGGCATATAAAAATGCCAAGCAGTCATTTTATTATTAACATAGGCCAGAAGTCAGTTGTTGACTTTAAGAAAGCTTCTTTGCCTGCTTTAATTGCAATTCTTTAATATAAAACATACCCTTACAACCAACTGGTGCTTTGCTGTTAGTGCTATCTTGATGGTCTACCTACAAAAGAGAACAGAGGCTTTAAGATACATTGTTGACAGTAGATCACCAGTTCCTTTTGTAACAGCTCCTACTAGACAGTAATACAGTGTAGTTGCAATATGCCAATACAAAGATCCTGACTAGGCATCATGTCTAGTTCAATGCACCTGTTCACTCCTATTGAAAGGATTGTTCTTACCTTAATACTCATCCCTGACACTTCCCTTACATCAGGCCCTATCACAGTACAGAGCACTTCAGCTCCCTGAGCCAGAGGAAAACTAGCCACAGAAAAATAGAGGGGTGGGACCCCACAGAGAAACAGGGTGAT
Organism: Strix uralensis; assembly: GCF_047716275.1. NCBI lineage: Eukaryota > Metazoa > Chordata > Aves > Strigiformes > Strigidae > Strix > Strix uralensis. The sequence continues at coordinate 137,294 of NC_133999.1, read as the reverse complement.
TTAACAGGATGATTTGCGGAACTCCAGTTGCAGTTTACACATTATTCTTAACCTGGTGAATCTAGAGAGTCTGGAAATTTTTTAGTATTGGTATTTTGCTAATTCAGGATTCCGTATCTTACAGCTTCCTAGGTCAACTCTCAGAAATAGAGGTAAATGTAGAACACTTGTTCACTTAAGAAATTAAGTGAACAACTTACTACTACATGATACAGGCTGTATCACAGTTGAAATAAAGCCCAGGTTTTAGAAAGAGAAGGAAAACTTCCTTCTGCTGAATTCTTAAAAAAAAAAAAAACAAAAAAAACCCAAAGTAAAACAAATCCCTACAGATAGAGGTTAATACACACACACTCCATTCCCACTCTTAGTTTTGGTTGTTTGGTTTTTTTAGGCACAGAACTGCAAAGAAGTGCAACTCGTCTACCAAAACCAGTATGCTTAAGAGAAGAAACATGGATTAAAAAACAGGTGTGATTTGGGTTGGGTTTTTTTAATGTTTTGTCAAGAGCATATGTCATATAAAGCTGGGATTCCATAAAGCAATTCCTGAAATAGTTAAATACGTGTGTAATCAAAACTTTCAGGTTTAAGCTTTACACATATAAAACACCCACCCAAACCTCTCTCTGTTGAAGTAGGTGCAAACTTTGAAAACTGTTGTTATAAGAACAGCTTAGAGATTTAGTGGCAAAACTACAGGGGACACATACATGATCGTTTTTTCTGAAGCCCTTAAAGACTGCTAGAGCTAGATAGAACATACGCCTGTGCTTTTGAAGTGAAGTCTTGAAGAACTCTGCTGCCACCTGCCTTCCACACTGGAGAATTCTAGTTAAGTAACTCGGATAAAAATCAAGGTAACAGATAGATTCCATCCCACAACAGCCACACCACTGTATTATAACCCAGCATACCACTAGGCAGATAATTCTTTTCACTAAAAATAAAAAATGCACTGCAATCCATTTCTAGTTCCAATTCCTAGCATATGCTCAGTTTTCTTACATTATTGCATTCATTTCAGAGTTAAAGACACCAGGAAAAAGGTATGCTTATACAAAATACAAATCCCCACAACTGTAATTGGACTAAACAGCTTTAGAGTTCCAAGCAATTCATGAAACTGAAGTGTATTTCTGGACTACTCAATAGTGAACTGTTTAAGAATAAAGTCCAGCAGAAACCTGTTTGAATTCAAATCTTTAGAAATCCAACAGCTTTATAGCTCTGCTGTTCCAAAAAACCCTTTGCTTCCTTTGAGGTTATTGGCATAGACTGGAAGAGGGGAACAACCTCAAAATCATTCATTTCTTTCAAGTATCCTGGAAGAGAGTAAATTGTTTAAAGGAGCAGACCTACTAGCATCCCCGCAGATGGCGAGACTATTTGCATTCCATCCTTATTAAGCACCAGTAACCCCAGAGGATAAATTATCAGATGCTCAAACTATAGAAAAAAACCTTAGTGTTTACATTCTGTAAAGTATTCAGCCACAAGGCAGAAATTCACAGAACAGGGTTCATCAGCAATATTGCTCACTTTGCTGCTCATCTGAAGAGCTACCTGACAGCAAAGACACGTCCATACTTAAATACAGAGAGTTGCTTCCCATTGAAAAATGAACATGGTAACATTGAGCTATCTAAAGATGCATGTACTCGTCAGTACAGAAAGAAGTGCTCCTCTACCTCTTTTGTTAGGCGAAGTATTGAATTTTTAATAGCAGTTTCTTCTTTCACTTGGTCTCTAGTCAGCCTTATATAATCTCTGCACCGATGGGGTTTGAAATCCATTGCTGTGTATAGCCTCCCTTGAATACTTTTAAACAACATATCCATAGTCCTTGGCAGAATACCGATGTCATCTTCTGTCCCTGAAAGCAACATACCAAAGAAAGACCCTAATTATTACTGTGAACAAGATATACAAATAAACAAAGACAGAAAGATAAGCAACTCTAATCTCAAGGCATACATGATGGATTTGGAGGCCACTTACAGCACGAAGCAGTGGGTTTTTTATTCTCAAGGTAATAGCAATGTCATTAGTGTTCTGAAAGGTATTTGGCTTTCAGCAACAGCTCATGCTCTACCCCTTAGACAGTAAGGGGCAGAACATAAAAACTGATGGGGTGTTCTGCATAAACTTAGCCTTAAGGAAAAAAAACAAAAAACAAACCAACCACAACCAACGCACATTCAATAGAGATTTGCAGTTTTTCAATTGCATTTCATAGGCTGCCTTCACTCTCTCTCTCAAGGAAGTAATCTGCAAATACAACTGATGACTCCTCTCTCAGCTGCAGTCCTGTACTAATTCCACAGACCCTACCAAAAAAGTTCTAGAAGCCTTGTGAAGACTCACTCCTTTCCCTGTCCCAGACCCTTTCCTACCAAAGCATCCTACTTTTGCACATGAAAGGCAAAAAGGAGTCAGATAAAAGCCTCAGTGAACACTTGATCTTTCTGAATCCAGATGCAAGTTTAAAAAGGGTTCACTTAACTTTGATTTCTAAACCAGAGAGGAGAGGAAAGAGGGGAGAATGGAAGAGAAACAACTATCCTGTCTCAGACTGACAGCATTATCTTCCAGCCTCTGATAACTCCTACCGCTCCTGAGACAGATGGGCTTTCACCAGTTACAGCACTAGCTGTGTTGCCCAAGTCAGAACCTATGTAAAATCTAGCTGGCACTCAAACACCAAGCTAGGAACCAAATAACATACTAAAGTACTGTTGGATTACATTTGTTTCTCCTCATCTACTCGTAATTTTTTGTTTCTCGTAATGCCACTTGTAATTCAACCTCACATGAACAAAGTAGCAGTCACTGGCAAACAACAAACAGTCCTAAAAAACTGTTGCATCTTTCACTTAAGTCCCTTGCCATTGACTGAATACAGACTGCCATGTACTGCCAGAAAGGAAAGGCTATATTGACAATACTGGGAATAACAGAAGAGGAAATCATGGCACCCCGTAGGCAACATTCTGCCCTGACAGTTCTTATCACAAGTTGATAGTTAAGTCCTAGAAAAATATAATAGCATGAAAAAGTCTGCAGAGTCTGAAAAGACATGAATCAAAAAGTCTTGAAAACCCACACAATATAGCCCAAACTAGCCAAGCATGCGGGACTGTACACTTTAGGAATTTTGGGGGGTTGTTATTTACCTATTATTTATTAGGACAGAGCATGCCATCATTGCCCCAGATTAATGATAACTGAAAATACTGGCAGTAGTCTTTAGTTATAATCTACCTAACAGAAGATCACTTAGAAGACAATGTCACTTCAATAAAGATCAATTTCATATGGCATAAGACATAGTGTCCTTCTACTACTTCTGTGTATAAAATAAGCATTATAGAATCTAGAACTGCCATTTTATTACAGGAGAAATTGTTTCCATCTAAATCAAGCCACCTTATTTGTTAAAATGTTTTGAAAAATAATTAAAGAATGACATCTTCCAACCAGAAAGGATATTGAGCTTTAACAGTACAGAAACAGTACATCAGGAGACAAGGTCTCCTAGGATATTATTGATAAACTCAGAAACTCGAGACAAGACAGAAATACTTGGAAGTACTCAAATATGTTTCAAACCATTTATGCTCTGCCTGTAATAATTGAAACGGACTCAAATACTATTCCTTATTTGGAGACAATGCATATAAGATGCATATGACCTTTATAATAATGATTAAGAAAATATGAGTCTGGACTTACACACTTTTCACATTCTGATATACAGAACACATATTTTCTTAACTCCCCCCTCCACCCTCTAGATACTTGGAGGAAAAAAGAAGTCACGTACACCTGGTTGAAATTATTACAGCCTTACAAAGCAATACCACTGTATGTCTACGTAAACTCTGGCAGTGACTGTCAGTTGGCAGTTTAGTGATATTGGTTATGGAAGGAGACTTTCAAAGGCTATTTATTATTATTATTATTCAAGAGAAGCCAATGTACAGGGCCTACAGCTTAAATAAAGGAAAGAGTTATAATATTTCTGCTAGAAGTAATCCTCTCAAAAAAAAAAAAAAAAAAAGGAATTTCATTCAAGAACACATTTCTACTTATACCTTGGAATGTGTAGGTTTTCCCAGCATTTGTAACGCCATATGTAAAAATAAGACGATTATATCCATCTAAGAAGTCTTGCACTGGTTGCTTCATGGTGCCTTCAAAAAATTCTTCTTGAGTTGTTTCAGGGGCAAACACCTGAGCATTACCAAGAAACATCTTTATTTTGTTTCAGCAATCATTAGAGACTTTTAAAGAATCCTTTAAATTCTGTATGTTTATAATCTTAAAGACTATTGACAGTTTAAAAATCTAGTTGGATTGCTATTTAATAATATAAAGTTAAACAAATTTTTCCAGGAAAAGATTAAAAATTTTTAAAGACAATTCATTTACTTGTGAAAAAGTGAACTTCTGTCCAACAGTTTTTTCACTCAGTCGACTCAAAGAATATTGGGGTGGCTTCAGTATGACACTTGTTGAATCTTCAATCGAAACACAGCTCTATTAAAAGGAACCAGAAACAATGCAGGCATGAAAAGTGTATGAAAAGCTCAGCTTAGAGGAAAAAACAAACCAAAAACCCCAAGCATACATTTAAGGTATTTTCAAGTTATATAAATGTCACACCTGCAATTCATTTTCTCTCTCCAACGATGTAAATGGCCTAATACGCAGGCAAACTTGTATGTGTCCCTTAGGCTCCAAAACGTTCCTCTTAAATAAAAAAAAAATAAGGAAGTTAGAAATTTGACTAGCTTCTTTGTTGGATAGCTAGCATCTTAAGGCAGTTTTATTTTCACCAGGCTACTTTGAACAGACTTATTTGATGACAAGAGAAGCAAAAGTAATTCACTACATCAGTTTTCACAAGTGCTTAGGCCTCTGCAGAAGTTCGCTGTGATAACTTAAGAGTTCATAATCTTGCAGCATATATATATACACACACACACGACACTAAGGCAATGAGAAATCAAGAATGAAACCCACAAAAACATTCTATGATTAAGCTGCTCCAAGACTGATGCGCCCAATAAGGTATCAATGCAGTGCCACACAACTTAGTCTAATCCTATCTATCTCCTCCAAATTAAAAACATACTAAAGATGCTTTTCATCTTCTCTGTAAAATTCTGATTATTCGTATTGATGAAAAGACTAAGCTTATTAAAAAATATCCAAACAATGCAAACGTTAAAGCTTTCTTACCTGGCTTGTGTCCGAGTCTGAAGAAACCAAAGAAAAATCACCAGAGAGATCTGTTTTAAGGTCTTCCACACTTACTGGCCCTGTTCTTTGAAGTGGCTCAGCACTAGCAATATAGGATGGTCTGAAAAATTCCTCTTTATCCAAATTTGGTTCCATCCTGCGAGATAAAATAAAATCCTTCTTTTGTTTTCTGATCACATAACATAGAGCTTCTGAAGTCTCTTATATAAGACAAGCCAATTTGAAACTGATAGCTGCAGTTTCTTTAAGGAGAAAGCTTTCTTTATCCTATTCAAAATTTACACAGCAAGTTTCTGATAGCTGGGGAGAGGGTCTGCAATGGAGTTCACATCACGATGAAACAAGACCAGCCATTCTTCTTTCAATGCAAAGCAACTGTTTACGAGGGAAAAAGCCTTACACATATACCACAACCTTGCTAAAACCCATGTTTGACAAGGAAGATAGAATTAAAAAATAAAAACACCAAACAATCATATTGTTCCACATCCGTTTCTCCATCATCCCATTATTGTGTCCATTTAGAATAAAAGTTCATTGCAAGAGTAACCCAGACTTCATGGTTATCTCTGCAGGACCTGATAAATAATTGGTATTATAAATATAACACAATGTAGCTTAATGCATGACAGAGTTCAGAAAAATTCTGAAGACTAGCATATAGTTTTAGCTATTAAGGGGACACTAGAAAATTAGACCTCATGCCAGAGGGCAAGTTACAGAATTGCTTTTTAGTAACTTTTTCAGTCATTTTATAGATCAGCAATTCATCTATTAATCCAAAATTTAATGATTTTTGTGCATCTCAGAATCTGGGCAGTGAAAATTTGCTATAGAAAATGAAAGTAAATTGATTCAGCGTTGATAGTAGACAGGTAGATTTCAAAATAATCTTTAAAAAGTGCATTTTATTTCAAAATATTAGCGTATTTTGTCTGCCCTTCACTCTCCAGTTGCTTTTTCCTGTGATGTTACAGACGTGGCTTGGCAGCTTTTGTTATGAATTAAGTTTAACTCATTGGGCTCACAGACTATGACAGCAACTCACTGGGCTCATAGACTATGGCAGCAAGCATTCCAGCAATTAGACATCTACCACATGGTCTCCTACAGTTTTGAAGCTTTGGACATGATGAGTCAATAGTCTAATACTACATTCCCATGTCTATGCTACAGCCACGTATATATATTTTGTCTCTAAATACTAATGGAGAACACACAGCATTCATTAAAACAGTGGACAGACCAGGGCTGGTTCAGAAAAGGTGTTGCCTATTAAGCAGTCGTAATATTTTTGTTCCGCCCAGCAAAAAACCTGAAATATGCCAGCACTTTGGTGTCAAAACATTTAACAGTTCAGCCTGACTATCTAGCTTGTAAAAGGCAGATACAAGGCTTCATGAAGCCAGACAAACTTCACCAAGAGGCAAATGAGGTAAAGCTATACATAAACTAAGCAGCAATGTTTAGTTTAATCTACAGTTCTTATTTTGTCAGACAACTATATGAAAACCAGGAAAAACTTGGCCTGAAATACTGACAAAGCTTGAACAAACACCAAGTTGGGAATAAGCTACTACTGGAAAGAAACATACCTGTGCTGTCACGATCTAGAAGTCTTCCTCATCAGCTACACAAAGTCACAGGGCAAAACTCTTACCAGACCTTGACAGGAAACATAGTTGTTAGGTAACTGACAGTTTAGTTGTTTTAAATATAAGCTTATTTTAAAGTGTGATTTGTCGAGATTATGCTCTCACTCTGTGCTTTTTTACCTAAGGGGCAAAATACAAACATTAAGCTATGTATGTAAAGCTGGAATTCAAAGCATTCATATGAGCCCAGCATTCAGATAAGTCAGGTTGAACCACTAATAGCATGTAAAACACAAGATGCAAACTGTCCATCTGTCTGCACATTGTGTCATACAGCACTGTAATTACCTTAGATGTTCTGGGGTAAACAGGTATACTGCCCGGCTGTAGCCTCTAAAATGTACTTGTATACTGGGATACGTTATTGTAATTCTGCTTATCGTGACAACAGAGTTTAGAGCTGCAGACACCTTAAGAGAAGGGTATCCAGAATGGCACACAAAGCAAAACCTGGTCACGGTACACACACAACCTGTAGCACTGTCAGACAGCACAAGGGTTGAAAAGGCTCCAAACCTCACAGCTGGCAGCTTATAAAGAAACATAACGCATCCGTACTTACACTTTAAAAAATTTAAAAGAAAAGTTTTCCTCCGCAATTACCAATCTCTCACTGCAAGGCTTCGCAGTGTTGTCCCGTTCTTACGGGACACTGTCGCATGGCCTGGTCATAGCCCTGGACGCTACCCGTGACTTGCACGCCCCTCAGCAGTACCTAAAAGTTTTCACACACACATCCCCTGCTCCACAAGTTTTCACCCACCGTAGTGCCAGGGGAGAAGCGAGGGGAAGAGGCCTCAGCACCGCTTCCCAGCTCCGCGACCCCGAGGTCGAAACCGCCGCCTCCTTCCCTCCTCTAGCGAGCGGCCGGCAGCCCGACAGCCCCACAACCCCTTACCGGAGAGCGCACGGCAGGCTGAGCGAGCCCAGCCACCGACCTCCGCCAGGCGAGAGCCGCTCGGCTCTGCCGAGCGGCCCTAGCAACCGTTGCGACTCACCAACAAAACTAAGGCACGGCCGCGATTCTTTTCAAATCTGACCAATGGCAGAGCTCGGCGCCGTCACGCGACCGCCGGCGAGGGAGGGCGGACGTTGCCGCGGCGAAAGGCTCGGCGGGAAATGTAGTCTGGGGGGGGCACGCGGCGGGGCCGGGCCGGGCCGGGCCGGGCAGCCCGGCTGGCGGTGCGGGGGGGAGGTTTCCTCTGAGGCGGCGGCTGGGCTTCGCAGTGGGGGCGCGCTGCGCTGCGAGGGGTGTTCTCTGAGGCTTCTGTGTTGCAGGCACCCAGAGTATGGAAATGTACGGATTTAGGTAACAAAAATCACCATAAGTTTCTCTTTAGACTCAGACAGGAATTCTTTGAACTTTAATAAAGAATGTCTGCCTGTTTTAAATTGAAATAAAAGGAAAAGTAACTTGAAAGTAGTCAATAACTACCAAAACCAAACGTTTGTCTTTCATTTGAAGAAAATGCCAGCTAGTGCAAGCAATTCTGTAAAAGAATAATTCTACACAGATCCTGTATCAGCTGCTTTGATGAGGTTGTCTTTAAGATTATATCCCATCTTTCGTTAAACAGAGGTTGTGTCGTATCAGTAAGAGATGTGTGCTTGATTTCAGTTCAGATGCAGACCATGTTGCAAGAGTCGGTGTGTTTTAACAGCAGAAAGTGATGCGATTTTGGATTTGAAATTGCTTGCCAAACAAAACCGAAAAGCTCTTGTAGACATTCTTTAAGACTTAGGCTAACTTTTTTAAAAGTATTTTAGTTTCTATCCTGAACAGAACAGTGAATTCAAACTACTGAACTAACCTAATGCCAAACCACCTTTTTCATACCAGGAAGGGACTGAGAATGGTTCTCAAATAAAGGGGAAAATTAGCTCCTGCGAGCAAACCTGAAAGTTGTTCTCTTCTACTTGTTGAAAAGGAAAACTGAAGATCTTCTCGGAATATTTTTCAAGGTATATTCCTAAAAATGTTGGGTGCTGTTTTCTGCAGAACTTGGGGCATAACAAAGCTCATAGTACAAGCAGTATTTTGGTTTTGTTTGAATATTAGATTTCTGAAACTGATTTTAAAATACTGCACATGCTGCGTAATTTAAACTAGTATCTCAAAGGACTACCATCAACATACTAAAAGAGCAAAACACAATCTAACATGTGCTCCTAGCCTCACACAAACCATGATAAAGAAAACATTACATCAGCATAACCAACCCAGCCTGTTTTGGAGTGGGAGATGATGAAACTCTATCTATGTAAATAACCTATATGGCTTTTCACCAATATATTCTCCTTAAAGTAGTTTATGCAAGGACAGCCAGTTGCAACAAAAATATCTGCTGCCAAAAGTGTTAACTCATTAGCTCCTGAAATTTGATTATGTTTCTTTTTAAGTCCTCTATAACTTGTGGAGCAAGGTTGCCACTCTGCAAGGGGAAAAGATTTTTTTTATGAATTACTTGTTACAGCTCTCATCATTACCCTTAGAAACTTATGCTCCTTATATTTGGGACAGGATTGAAAAGTTGTGGATAGTCTCCTCATCAGAGTGATGAGATGATGCCCTCTGAGACAGCGTATCTCGGGTAGCTTTTACACTGCTGTCAGAAGAAATTAGAGACACAGTCAACACTTCTGGGACTTGGCCCAGCATCCTTCAGCACATCTGAGCAGCAGCCAAACCAGAACTGGCTTCAGCGTCTTTGTACTCAACTCATCTTCCCCGGGGAACTGACAAAGCACTTCAGTTTCCCCTCAGCACTCCTGGTTCTGCTGCGCTTCCCTGTGCCCTGACAGCGCTGCCTTCCCATCCTGGTTGGAGGAGAGTCCTTCTTCTGCAGGGCTTGTTTGGAGCTGACTGGCAGGAAAGCTCCCGTTCCTTGTCACAGAGGTGCCTTGGAGGAAAATGGTGTGCTGCGTTACCTTCTTGGTAGTCTGCCATATCAGCCCCTTTTCACCTGTCTTTCAGGGCAGTGCGTGTCATTGATCTTGTGATTTGCACAGTCCTGTGGGTGCATTTCACACTGCCTTTAATTTGAACCTATATAGTGGTACCCTCGTTGGCCCAGTGCCATCAATTGCCTTCAGGTGACATTATTTCTAAGTCATATACAGCTGATTTTGTGAACTCATGACTTTGCAGGCTGTTGATTTGTGCATTCTTCTTTACTGATATAGGTATATTTTCCTTTATGTCTTTTAAGCAATAAGCTGCTTCTTCAGTGTCACATTTCCCAGTTCATCCAATATATTTTTTCCACAGCTGACTTTCAATTCTTCAACTATTTGCTTGTTTCCTGCTCAAGATTAGCTTTAAAGGCACAAACTTAAGAGAAAAATGACTTGAGTTTGTCCGTGTAATTGTTGTGCATCAGCGTGCATACGTTCAAGCCTTCCCTTGAACCGAGGGGCGCAGAGGCAGTCACTGGCAAGCAGACGATATTCACGTTGCGGTCCGGTGTCAGTCGGCCAGCACAGCGTCTCTTCCTTCAAAGGGACCTGAACTTACGTCAAATTAACGACGGGAGACAAGGTGACGGGGCCCGGAGCGCGAGGCCCGCCGTAACGTCCAGCCGTAGCACCTCGGCCCCACCGTCAAGGCCCCACCGGCCCCGCTGGCCCGGCAGCGCTGGCGGAAGCCGCCTCGGCGCGAAGCGAGGCCACAGACCACCCGCCGCCGCCCCGACCCCGCCGGGCCCTCGCACCCAGCCCCGGCAGAAGGCGCCCGGCCTGGGGGCTGCCGCGGGCGCTCCCCAGCTCGGGAGGCGTCACCCCGGGGGCAGGTGACGGCGTCGAGGCCCAGGAGATCCGAGCGGGGCTGGGCGTCCCCGGCCGGGAGCAGGCGGGGTCCAGCCCTGCAGGGTGGGGGGCGGCTGGCTGGAGCCCCACGGCGGTGTGGGGCCGGAGCCGCAGCCGTCCCCGGCGGTATCTGTAGTCGGGGCCCTTTCCCCAGGGGCAGGGGCTTTCTGCCAGCCGCCGGCCTCCAAATGCTGCGGCTGTTTCGTGGGTAATTTGGTTAACTGAGTAATTGCGGGAGTTCGGGCAGGGTGGGAGGAAGGAGTTGGCGGATGGTCATGAGGCCGCTCCCTTGAGGTGCTCTGGAAGCATAAAATACAGTCTGGAAAATGAATCCCAGACCCACCGGCAAAGAGGGGGCTTGAGCAGCACATGGCAGTGTGAAATAGCCAGCTGGGGGCCTGGGGAGGAAGGAGGGGATCGCTGATGGGCTGCTGGAGGCAAGCCATAGCACCTGGTGCTGGACTCGGGCCTTGACACTTGGCCTCTGGCGGCTTCCCAGCGCCAGGGCTGGCTGCTGTGGCAAGTAAGGTGTTGGGGTTGCCTGTTGCCCTGTGGTCGTTTAAAGTCATTCACTGAGAAGAGAAGAGACAGGGAGCTCACAGCTGGAGGCATGGTTGTGTTAAGGCATGTTTAGGTACTGCTGCATGTGTGCTTTTCATAGATGCATTGAGGCCACCTGGTCCCATGACAGGGTTTTGTGTTATAAAAATGTGCTACATGTGCTCAGCATATAATTTTCAAATCTTCATAGCTTCATTTGAAAGCATGTACATGGCAAACATAGTATTACTCCTTGAGCAGGAGCTGTATTGTTTTGTATTGTATAGAAGAACTATATTTACTAAGATGTATGTTGTTCAATTTGAATAACTCAAGACTTAGTCCTTGGAAAGAGTGCAACTGAGACAAAAAAGCTATTGCTGTTTCTCCCTCCACCCTGGTTATTCATTCTACCCTTTGATTTATTGCATAATTCTCTGATGAGCTAAAGAGATCATTTCAGCTTTAACCAACCTTTTAATCTTGTAATTAAACCAAATAGTTTCAAAATCGATTATTCTCTGCAATACGGTAATATAAATGATTACTGTTTTGAAGGTCAGATCTAGCATTTTGAAATCAGAAACTTCTATCTCTCATCAACAGGCTTAAAAATGTACCTGAAAACATAATTGTGTGTCTTGGATCATTACGCTTACCAAGTGTATGAGTGTACTTAGGTTCTCAGGTCACTTTAATTCGAACAGCTCTTAAAGAAGCGTGTGTAACCAAGTGCCTCACAGTAATAGTGTTCTATACTGGCTCTAGCAACTAAAATAAGTGAATGGCTTGGATATTTTGAGGAATTAGTAATGCAGTTTTTTTCAGTATTAGTGTGCTGTATATTTTTTACATCCATCCATCCATCCATCCATCCATCCATCCATCCATCCATCCATCCATCCATCCATTTAAATCTTTTGTTACTATGATTAGGAAGCTTTTCAAGGCAGGATCATTAGGGCCTTCCATTAGTGCAGTTGTACTCATGTTTGCCTAATACAGTGCATTCTTAACCTCACAGGAGCTTTTTAACATCATCACAGCATAAATGATGATAAAGTATGTTTCTTAAATGTTTCTGTGACATACCCTACTCATTTAAACTGCCAATCTGGAGTAAAATTTAATAGACTCTCAAGATGAATAATAATTGAGAAATATTTTGTGTATGTATGTGCGTATATATATATTTATATGTTTTACTACCAAAGGAAACTGAAGCTTTACTAACTGGAGGGGAAAAAAACCCAACTTTTATTTTTCTTCTGCGTTTTCTAGGGTCTTTCTGTAACTCTGGCACAGATGCTGTAAGACCACCAGTGATGGCTAAGTATTTTACTTCTTTATTGCTGAAAGGGGCTGAAGCATTTAGACAGGAGTTGGCTGATCAGGCCAAACAACACAGTATCACAGTAGTCAATGTAACAGCAAAAGTGGCCTCCGTTGGAGAAAATGGTAAGAACTGTTTTCACATTGTGACACAAGTATTTGTCCTGTAAATGTTTTGTCTGTTTGATTCATTTTGTTTGTCAGTGTCAATGTCTGATGCAATTTGTTGTCAAATGTCAAAACATTCAGTCTGTTTTGTCTGACTGATTCATAGTCATGTAGCAAATAGCTTAGCTATCAGGTATTTAAGATACATGTTGTGAATAGTAAAACTATTGTTTAAAAAATATACGGTCAAAGGTTTTTTTGTGAAAGTGTATTTATACAAGAAAAGATGACTGCTCTTAAATTGCGTGCTGTCTTATTTTTAAGAAAAGTCTGCATAGATGGCTTTTCCGTAGAACTGGTTGCTAAATATAGTTTCTGGGGCATTTGTGATGTGCCCCAGAAAATTAACTCCATCCCAGCCAGAGCCGGTACACTGTCTCACTTTGGGTTGTGATCATGCTGAATCATGTAAACCAGGCATTTTTGAGTTACTGGTAATCACATAACTGAAAACCTTGCCATAGAAAGCACAAGCAGAAAGAGTGACAGTTGGTATCAACTAGGTGTGTAATATTCTTCTCTCCTAGCCGACATTCTACTGATGTCTCAGGACATACTGTTAGAAATAGCTATACAGCTGGAATAATAAATCGAATCCTGTACTTAGAGAAGTCAGTATGAGCTTTGCCGCTGTTTTCACACAGCCATCTTAGTTTTCCTATGGGTTTCAAGGTTACATCCTTTGGACATAAAAATAGAGTGGTATGGTTAATGCAGAAGGACAGATACAGTACAGGAACACTGGCTACTTCAGAAAATGTTTTTTATATGTGCTGCTTATATTTCATGAAGGGTGTTTGAACTGTGTATCCAAATATTGTTTGGTTCCCTAAAATGTCCCCTTTTTTCTTTTTCTTTTTCTTTTTCTTTTTTTTTAATTTCTAAACCTATGCCTATGTTCTGCAAATATTTGCATAATGTCTTTTTATCTCTAAGTCTGGGACTAGGCCTGTTTTGCACTTTTTGCCATACATGATGTTAATTATTTTTTTTTGCAGACAGTATGTTAGCTTGAAACCTCCAGGTTAAGGGCTGGGCATGAATTCCAAATCTTACTAGTAAAACTATTTCTCTCCATGTGTTGTTGATTCTTTTTCAATCATCCACAGAGCTGTGTAAATACCAACATGGGTAACCATTATTTAAAGGTAAAAATCTCAGGATTGACTTTCCTGAAATGAAACATATGTTTGAATTTTATTTCAACTGAGGTTTCAGAAGTTTTATTTCAGTTCCGGGCTGCTTATGGAAATTCTTCATGGTGTAAGAAATTCAAGCTTTAATCCTTAGGATTACTTTTTTGAGAATACTGTTTCTTCTTTTGTAGTGTTATATAAAACAGAGGCTGTAAATAGCTGTCTAATGGTCCCAGAGCCCTCAGAACAGCCCAGAAAACTTTACCAAAGGCATTCTGTTGCTCGTTACATTCTCAACTGTTGCTGTCCTCTTACTAGAAGCTTAACAAGATAAATAAATTGGAACATGAAGTCAATACATATCTAGAGTCATGCCATTCTGAAATGGGGAAACTGGCCAAGATACCAAGATATATCTAAATAAATATCAGATATTTATCTGATAGCTGAAGAAACTGAAAGATCTCCACTAAAGGGGGGTGTGTGTGTACATATATATATATATATATATAGTTCTGTGTAGAAGCCAGAAGACTGGACACTTCTGTGTCTCAAAAATATAAGGTGCCTCAAAAAGATGTGGTTCAAGAGTAAGAAGCTTACTGCTCATGTAACATGGGCTAAATCCAAGGAGCAGGATATGTTACAGTGCAGCCATTACAGTATTTCAGTGTAGTATTACTCATCTTTCTGGCTCTGACACCCAAGACAGAGCTTCTTTTATCCTTGGCAAGTGTCAACTGTCTGTCTTGACCTCAGAAACTAGTGCCATTCTCTGATGTTATGTACCATTCCTCGGAATGTCATCATGGTTTTGGGCACTCAGGGCTTCTCCTTGAACTTAAGTGAAGATGTGACTGGAGTGGGATAGTCATGCCACTGACCTTCAGATGTTTTAACTTGGGCTTCCTGTAGAGCCAGTGGTGAGAAATGCTCAGAATAGTTTCAGGCCTAAGTTAAACTCTTGTTCTTTCCAGTTATGCTACATGGTACAGCTAAGCAATATAACCATAACCTGAATTGCCCCCTGGAGGAACCTTGCTTTCTAGCCGCTTAGTTTAGATGTTAAATTTAATGTCTAATATTGGGTAACACAGTTATCCTAAAGCATGATAAAAGGGCAAGGAATTAACATTTAGAAAACAAATTTCTTAACCAGTCACATCTTTAAAGGACTTGAAAATAATGGCTCTTTGACAATAACAAATGGCCCAGGGCATTTCCTGTTTTGGTCTGAGCTCATCTTCCTTTTTTTTTCTTTTGTAAGCTTATGTTTTAGTAGTATTTCAGGCTGGCCATTGCCCATCCTGTAGGAAAAACAGAAGGCAGGGAGCTTAATACACACTAGACATCTGCCCTGCATAGAATGAAGTCATACTCCTGAAAAGAAGAGCCTGTATTTGTGCCATGCGATGGGACTACAGTGTTCTTTGCAGTCCTTGAAGAGAAGCACAGTCTTCTTCCCTGAAAGTGCACCAGCAGATGAAAGATGATGAAAACTCATGAAGTCTCTGTTGCTTCTCAAAGGGTTGATTAATGAGCAGCTAGTTTTTTAAACATGTTTTTATACCATTATTTTCAGCCAAATCAGCAAGTAGATCCATGTGGCCAAACAGGTGCTGGGACAGCAGAAGAGCAGGCAGAAATGCTGGTGGGACAAAAGAGCAGGGCTGCTTCTCATCTATTAGGCAGTCTTAGATTGGCTAAATTGCTTCTGAAGTTGCATCTTTGGCAATTCTTCAGCAAGGAGTCAAATATGCAGGAGGCTGGCTGGATTGCAGCCTTTGGGCATATCCAGACTTGCAGAGTTAGAGAGAGTATTTCCAAATGTTGTTCAGCATAAAGTTCTCCATTTAATGCTGCCCTGATGTTGTCACAACATGCTGCAGCCAAGGATGAGAAGAGTTTTGAAGCAGGCCAGGCTTCCTTACTGAAAGTTTGCTCACAGCTGAAATCTGAAGAAATTGAAAGGTTTCCACTGAAATGATGAGTGTTACCAAGCACTGGCTGATCTGACCCTCTGTAGTCAGAATAAACCCCATTTTGCAAAAACTGAGCTGTAAACAGCAAAATTCTGTTGTTAGTAATTCAGTTTTGTGCATCTGAGTTTCCCTTTGCTGTTTCAACAGATTATAGGATCTGACTGCAGTTCCAGTCAGGTGCTTTTGTATAGTGTTGCCAAGTACTGTCATGTACTGCATCATGTATGGGGGTGCACTGAAGAATACACAGACATTTATAAAGCACCGTAAGATCTTTCTGGGTGAATGGTGTTATAAACCTAAGATAATTATTCCAACAATCCAAAAATTCTGTATAAAGCAGATTTTGGCATTGTGAAAAGAAACAAAACATGCAACAATTTAGGGGTAAGGGAGGAATCCTTTTATTTTAAGGATAATATTAGTATAAAGTTAGAAATGAGTAATTTTCTAACTCATTTCTAACTGGGTGACTCATGCTCTTGGCAAATTAATTATCCAAGACAAATGATTCAGAAATAGATGCTATAGTTTTATTATTTTTTTAATCAGATGGCTATTGCTGTTACAAATAAACATGAGGCTTGATTTCAGGTATAACAAATGTAGCTATACGCTGCAAATTATGCCACAGTGCTGCTTGAGTATGTGTTACACATGCCAATTTTTCTTATCTGATGTTTTGGTTTCAGTTTTAGGTGAATGCTGTAGTAGCTACTGGGTGTCTAAAGCAGCTGTGGCCACCAAGAATCTCAGCAGTGAACTTTGACAAGGGAAGTCTAATGTGGTATGTATTTCTTTCCATACAGGAACTGTGATTTATTAAAGCCTCATCACAGGAACATTCCTATGAACAAACTTTTCACCTCAGAATTCTTAATAAATTGTTTGATGAATATTATTGAGAACATTGACATGGGGATGATAGAAGATCCATGCCATCTTTGCTTGGGATGGATATATTGTATTGTTGGCTGTAACCCCCTGTCTCTGTTCTCTTTCTTTTTTTCTCCCTGCCCTGCCCCTCCTCCTTGGCTGCAGTTTGTAAGGGAATATCACAATGCAGGTCTGATCTGTTGAAACCACAGCTAATGCCCATGCCTGCCTCTGATGGGAAGAGAACACAGACCACAAGTTTGGGATTTCTAGCCTCTTTTTAGGCAAGTCTGTTGCTTATCTTCCCCTTTGCCCCCCAGTTCCCTTTGTTTCTGCCCTTCCTCTGTATCATTAATTCATATCAAAGTTCAGTGTTATTGGTTGCTGGGAACGCAGTTTCATTTGGCTATACGTACACTCTTCCCTAAAAAAAGTCAGATACTACCTCCACATTGCATGTTCATCGTGCAGTGAAAATACGGAGCATGATTTTATTGTAGTAGTTCTGAATGATTTTCAGCTGAAGTAATGAAGAGGAAAGTCAGGCACATTTTTGTGAGGGGTTCATGTTTCTCAACTATGATTCTTAAATTGGAAGTTTTGAGTTTTTAATAACATTAGAAATTATTCATGTTCATTGCAGATACCTATACATCCTTATTCTTAAAAGGTAGGATATTTGCTAGCATAGCTGAAATTATTCCTGTAGTGAGACAGGAGAATGTCTAAGGAAAACTGCATTGAGTAATAGTTTCTATTCTCTTTATTTTGTTCAGTTGTAAATATAGTAGACAACAGATGAAATAGCTATTGACGTAGAGAATAACACAAATTACGTCAAACAAGGACTTCAAACAGCGTGTTTTGAGGTCAGTAACCTGTGTGCCTAGAACTTTGGTCACACTGGTGACAGCCAGCTGACATAACTTATGTGGATGTACATGCAAAGATAAATAGGTAGCTTTTTGCTGAATTTTCCAAGCAGAACAGCAAGATGTCAGTGAAGGTGTATGTTTCTAATAGGCTCAAGGTGCTTCAACAAAGGAAGCTGTTATAGGTAAATTCTCAAATTGATGTGAGACAGGGCCAATAAAAATTCCAATTGTTTATTTAGCAAGCGGCAACAAGCAAAACAGCGCTGGGCGGCCGGGGAGTTCAACTCCACCAATGGCGCGCACTTTCGAAGTTTTTTCGTCTTGCTTATGTGTTACAAAGTGATGTATATTAATGAAACTCTCATATATATTCATAATCTATCCCCGCCTACCCCCGCTTCATATTTTAATGAGGTTTCTCTGCGCAGTAAACTTCAACAGTTCTGGGCGGTGGTCGCAGAGTCCTGAATAGTGGTCGTAGAGATGAAGTATCTCCTCTTCCTCGCCGTTGAACTTTTCACCCCAAGGTTCTGCGCAGCCTCTGTAGTTCTCTGACATGTCTCTGCTTGCCTCTTGTCTCTACATGTCTCTGTTAAAGCTCTGATAAGGACGCACCACTATATCTTCTACCTACCCCCTACACAGCCTTGATTTATTATGTTAGTTAAGCTAAGCGCTTTCTGTTAGTCGGTTAGTTTTATACAATGTAGCAATATTAGCTTTACATAGCTCAGGTGGTGATTTACTTCTCCATTGTTTTAACTGAATTTGATGAATAAATAGTTTACTATCTATCACAGAAGCCAATACTGATGAGTTAACTTGCTGAAACTGCAAGAGGTTTTTTTTGCTTGTTTGTTTGGTTTTTATACCTAAATGGATCCTGTTTTCAATAAACAGCATGAAGGAGGAGTCTTTCCAGGGCTCTGCCATATCAAATAGAAGACAGCATGTTCTGTCTGATGAAATGTAGGTTTGACTGCTAATCGGCCAACGCAAAGCACTGCTAAATTAATAGCCAATTTTGCTGAGAATACAACTTCTCAGGAACTGAAGGTGTTTCCTGAATCTGTGACTGGCTGAGAAAAATGGGAATTCCTTTTAAGAAAATCAGGATATTCTGATTTTTTCAAACAGAAGTCTTTCATATTTCCATGTCAGCACTGATCCTGCCTAGGCAAATGAGTTAAAAATCGGAGAATGACTCTGGAATACTGCAACTGAATTTTCCAGTTGGGTGTCGCAGTTGAGACGGACACGACAAACATCAGATTGTGTGAAAGCGACCAAAATGGCTGCAAAAGCCCCTTTATTGTTTTAACAAGCTTTTTTATAACCTTCTTCAAAGTAGGTGTTCATACAGGATTGGTTTACTTTAGTAACTAACAGTTCACGATTGGGTGATAGTTTCTCGCCTGAATCGTCAGGACAGTTCTTCTTATCTTAGTTCTCTAATCTTGTTTCCATGGCACTTCTCAGGACTTTCTCGCCTCTCATGGATACACTGGAATTTCTTCAAGGTTAAATTCTTCTTCAGTTAGACTAGAGGCAGACCCGCTGCCTCCCCCGACAATTCCCCCTTTTTGTATTTGTGCTAGAAATATTGCAGAAGCAGTCTTCTGCAGGGCCCTTTGCAGAAGACTGACAAGACATGGCAACATCAAAGCACAGTCACAATTACCAAGATCATGACCCCCACAGTTTTGACCAGAGATATCAACCATCCAGAAAGTCCCCATCCTTTAAACATCCTTGTAAGCCAATCCAATCCGTCCTCTTCTGTTAGACGCCTCACACCATCCTTCAGCTGCTGTATACTTTTAAAAATAGATTCTGAGTGGTCAGACAAATTCATGCAACACATTCCTTCAAAATCTTCACATCCATGTCCTTGCGCTAAAAGCAAAAAGTCAATTGCAGCCCTGTTCTGTAAAGTAGCATGTCTAACACTATCAACATCAGTTAAAAGGCCACTTAAAGCTAAAGAAGTAGCGTTAGTCTGTTTGCTAAGCCAACATCCCAACTTATTCAAAGTCGTTAAGGCATTTGCAACACCAACTCCTGGTGCCAATATGGAGGCCGTTATGATCTGGCCTGGATTCCAGAATTCAACGTTATCTCGACAAGAACTTTCAAACCGATGAACGGTCCTTGGGACTCGCTTATGTTTTCGAGTCATATTCAGAATCATTGACACATTTGGTGTTAATAACGTGAGACGTCCGAGGCTACACGGGCCTCCATTCAGTTTAGATGGGACGCCTCCCCAGGCACGATCTCCACAGATTAGAAACACACCAGGAGGTAATGCAAGAGGAACAGCAAAAGATCGTGAGATGTTAGTCGAAGTATAATTGCACCAAGCAGTTGAATTATGATAAGCAGCATTAGTTGCATTCACATTTTGCCCTCTCCGTGTGGTGTTATAGGAGTAATTAAAAAACACACAAGCATCCATTATAACAGAGCCTAGCAACTCTAGCTCTTGGGGTTCTTGCGTAACCTGTGGAAGGTGACTATATACACCATCCCAATTATCTGTACAATTTTTTGAAGAGTTGCAAAGAGAGAAAGCCTGAAGGGTTTGTGGGATTGGCCATGTGTCTACTGGCACTCCCACCAAACAGATGGAGAATGGATTTTCCGGGTTCGCAGTAGAAAGGCACAAGGTTTCTTGATGTGTCATATTTGCCAAAGTTACCCAGATATTCTGCTTGGGTTGTGGAACTACCCATCCTTCAGCCTGATGCAGGTTCCAGCACAGGCCGAACACACCGAGCAGGAACCCAGCGAGGGCCGGCATCTGTAGAGACACAAGCATAACCCCTGCCCCAGGTTAATAATTCACATGGTCCACTCCACTGGCCAGTAATTAGATCTCTAACTTTGATGTCTTTTTGCAAATCCTGTTTTGAAAAAAGAGAAGAGAAATGCTGAAAAAGAGGAGGTAAAGAAGAATTATCCCCGTAATGGAGAAAGTTAAGAACATAAACTGCTTTATCTAAACATGCCTGTGGTGGTTCCCCAATCATTCCCCCTTTTTGTTTTTGAAGCTGCCGCTTCAACGTACTATGTGCACGCTCAACAATTGCTTGTCCTGTTGGGGAATGGGGAATTCCTGTAACATGAGTAACACCCCACAAATTAAAAAATGTTTGAACCTTCTGTGAAATGTATGCTGGGCCATTGTCCATTTTTATTTGGTGTGGTACCCCAAGCATAGAGAAAGCCTTTTGGAAGTGTCGAACTACATCTTTTCCTGTCTCCCCGTTATGTGCTGTTGCTACTACGGCATGAGAATAAGTATCAATGGAAACATGAACATACTTCTGTCGGCCAAATTCATTTATGTGAGTAACATCACTTTGCCAAATCTGTAAAGCCTGCATACCTCTGGGGTTAGTACCAAAATATACTGGTGTGTGAGTTCCTTGGCAGTCAGGGCAGGCGGCTACAATAGACCGAGCTTCCGCATGAGACAAGCCGAACTGCCGTCGTAAAGCTCGATATCCTTGGTGAAAAAATTGATGTGATAATACAGCTTGTTGCTTTATGTTAGGAACAGTATTAAGAGCCATAGCGGAAACAAGAGCATCTGCTCTGGCATTACCTTCTGTATAAAATCCTGGTAAAGTGGTATGACTACGGATGTGCATGATAAAATAAGGTTCTGTCCGTAGTTGAATACTTTTCCAGAGTTCTAAAAGTACATCAAATAATAATTGATTGTCTGACATGGTCAAAACCACTTTGTCTAGTCTAGAAACTAAGTTAGCTACATACGCTGAGTCAGTTACAATATTTACAGGAACAGAAAAAATAGAAAAAACAACAGCCATTGCACATAGCTCTACTACTTGTGGAGAACCATTTTGATATACTACTTTGTTGTTCCAGTTGTTGTTTTCATACCATACTACTGCTGCTTTACCTGTTTTTCCTGAGCCATCTGTAAAAACAGTAGGGCCGTTCACTGGTTCTGGGCGGCTTAAATTTTTTTGACCAAATGGTATTTCTCGAGCAAATTTCAGTAGCGGATGTGACGGCAGGTGATATGACACCTGTCCTTGAAAACCCGCCATGGCTGCCTGTAGTTCATAATTATTTGCCAAGCACCATTCAAAATACCAATTCTGAACAGGTAAAACAATCTTAGCTGGGTCACGCCCTGTTAGTTCTGTACATCGTTTTCTGGCTTTTATGATTACATCAGCAATAAGCTCAAACAGTCCAGGAGCAGTTTTTCGTGGTCGGAATGACAGAAACATCCATTCTAGAATGTGCAGTGGGTCATCCCACTCAGAATTCCACTGCACCAAAGCACCAAATGGTACAGTTTTGTCAATTAGTACAAAGAGTTGCACCAATTGAGACAGATCTATTCGAGAAACAAATTTCTCGTGTATAGATCGTTCCACCATGTGAATTACCTTTAATGCTTCCTCAGTTAATACTCTGGGTTCTGTTGGATCATTGGAATTTTTTAATAATTCCAATAAAGGTTGCAGTTGTGAATTGGTCAGTCCGAGATAGGGTCTAATCCAATTCAGAGATCCCATTAACTTCTGTACATCATTAAGGGTTTTAACTTCAAGGTTAAGTTTCACAGGTTGAGGCATTACCTGCCTACCTGTGACTGTTAGTCCTAAATACTTCCAGGGTTCTACTTTCTGCACCTTTTCAGGGGCGATAACTAATCCATAGTGTTGTAATGAATTTCTAGTCACATTCTCCATGTCATTCAACTGCTCCTTGTTGTTTGATGCTAACAGGATGTCATCCATGTAATGGTAACAATAACTGGTAGGGAATCTTTCCCTTACAGGTGACAAAGCTTGTGCCACAAACCATTGACAAATTGTTGGTGAATTTTTCATGCCCTGCGGCAGAACTTTCCATTGATATCTTTTTGCAGGTTCTGCATGATTGACAGAAGGCACAGAGAATGCAAATTTTTCCCTGTCTTGACAAGCTAATGGTATTGTAAAAAAACAATCCTTGAGATCCATGACAATGATTTCCCAATCTTGAGGGATCATGGCCGGTGAAGGCATGCCTGGTTGTAGAGCCCCCATCGTGGCCATGACAGCATTGATCTGCCGCAGGTCATGCAAAAATCGCCATTTTCCTGATTTCTTTTTTATCACAAACACTGGAGTATTCCAGGGGCTCTGAGAGGGTTCAATGTGTCCAGCAGCTAGCTGTTCTGCCACCAATTCTTGCAGGGCCTTTAATTTCTCCATTGGTAGGGGCCACTGATCCACCCACACAGGGTTATTCGTTAACCAAGTTAAAACAAGCGTGGGTTGCCTAACACCCTGCAGCACAGTGGCCCCCGTTAAAAATCCGTAGTAATCTTCACCCCCCACTGTGACAAGCAATCTCTCCCCCATAGATTGAGGGGAGCTGCTGTCACATATGGTTTAACGACTGCTTGTTGGCCCTCAGGATTGGTGATCAGAATTGCCGTAGCTGCTGTTCTTGCTCGTGCGGAGCCTCCCAGCCCCACTACCCCTGTGTCCACATCCTCTGTTGGCCAGGTGGATGGCCACAGATAGTTAGAAATAATAGTCACATCGGCGCCCGTATCTAGGAGCCCCGCAAGCCTTACTGTAGTCAGTGAATGTCCATGATTTGACAGCGTGCACGTCATATGTGGTCGAGATGATGAGACAGTCTGAGACCAGCACACTTGAGGGGGTCCTGTAGAACCGAAGCCTCCATCGCCTCGCAGTCGCTGTTCTGCTTTTGGGACACAACTCAAAAAAGGAACAAGTTGAGCAAGACGAGTACCTTTTGGAATCGTAACAGGTGGATAAAGGGTCGAAACTAATGCACAAATTTGACCCGTAAAGTCAGCATCAATGACTCCCACATGCACGATTAATCCGTTTAAGGTGCTACTTGATCTTCCTATAAGTAACGCACTCAGTCCTCGTCCTATGGGACCCCTCGCCTCAAGAGGGACCTTAACAATGTCTTTTGTAACTATAGTTATTGTGTCGGCAGTGGATACATCCAACCCTGCTGAGCCAGTAGTTGCGGCTGATAGCTGCTCACAGAGGGGATTTGACCTGCTGTCTGGAGGGGATTTGATGTCCTCGCGTGCCCTCTCGCACTCCTCTTGTGGTTTCCCTGTATCGGTTGCCCGTTAGCATGAAACTTGGAACGACATTGTTTCGCGAAATGTCCCGATTTCCCACATTTATTGCAATTAGTTCCTGGTGGGACAGTCATGGGCTGCTTGCCTGCCGACCTTCTGTTCGGGCAATTTACTTTCATATGACCGTCTTTACCACATCCAAAGCATTTTCCTGTATTTCGCATGTTCATGGCAGTAGCTAAAGCCGCCATTTTATGTTCCACTGTACCAACCTTTGAACATGCGGCCACCATGTCAGGAATAGAAGGATCTCCTGGTAAAGACTGTATTATCTTTTGGCAGTCCTCATTAGCATTATCCTTTGCTAGCTGTTTGCATAACATTTGTCTTAACGTTTCATCTTCTACCTGTTTCTCCAATGCAGCAGATATTTTTTCTACAAATTGCAAAAAGGGTTCTTTAGGACCTTGCCGGATAGCAATATACTTCTGTTTTGGAGCTGCCATTTCCATGGTTCGCTTTAATGCTGTAATCCCTATGTGTTGTGCCTGTTCAAGGACAATCGGAGGCCACGTAGCTTGCAGCTGAGGGTTACTAAATGGTCCCTCGCCAAGCAAGGCGTCTTCTCCGAGTCCTAACCTCGGATCGTCTTGTGGCAGTCGAGCATTATTTTGTGCAGCTGCTCGTGCCATCTGCCTCCAAGTAGATTGAAACACTTGTAATTGTACTGGCTGAAACAGCACTTGTGCGAGATGTGTAACATCATATGGACACAACAAATCTGTGCTGATTATTCGAATAAGTTGCATCACCTCAGGAGAATTGATTCCAAATTTCTGTGCTTTATTCTGCAAATCCTGCACCACCTTCCAACTGATCGGATTGTGCTCATCATGCTCATTTGTGCCTGCAACAGCTTTATAAACAGGGAATGCACCATAAGCCTCTGCTGCTATATCTACAGGCTTTGGACATGCCGGGGTTGGAGAGTATGGGCTGAGGCGTTCAACCAGATCCCAGTTGCCAGCCTCAGCAGCATACTTTCTAACTCCCTCCCAAAATCGATCAGGGGACCTTGGAATTACAGTTACTGTGGATGGAGGGAGAGTCCATGGCTGGGCTTTCTTCACCATGGGTTTATCTGTGATATGTAGAGTTTGTAAAGCCGTGGTTAAAGCTTCTTCTCCCTCACTTTCATTTTCGCTCTCGCTCTCTGGCTCTGTGTTACCCGCCCTATTTTCCTCCTCGGGGGGGGCTGATGGAATCACCCCTTCTGCTGCTGCGCCGCTAGGGGCCGCCGCTGCACCACTAGGTGGGGGGGGCTCCTCATCGCCCCGCAAAATATTTAATGGTGGAGGAGGAGGAGGTGGGCGAGGGCGCGATCTGCTTTTGCCCGTGAGGGGTTTCCTGCCTGCTATTCCTGAGGCTGAGGTATCCACTGCCTTTGTCCCTTTGCCACAGTCCTCCCCGTCATTGTCTTCAGGTCGAATGTCTGTTAGTTTCCCATCAGAGGCCTCACGCTCTATCTTCCATTCCTTTAAGGTTTCACTCAATAAGCGCCATGTGGTTGCCAACTCACATGCCTCTTTTTGTCCTTTAGAGACCTCATCCAATATTTTCAATCCTACTGCTTGCCATGCACTCACACTGAATGCAGTAACTGTTGTGGCTTCAAAGCCTTGCATCTTACTCCATAGCAAAATCTTTTTCAGGCTTTGTTCTGAGGTTTTAACCCCCTTTCTTTTTAATAGGGCTTTCCAGGTAGACAAAATTGTCTCCTCTTCCTTTGTTAATGACTGCCCCGTAATTACAGTCCCGTTCCCGGTGGCTCACCTTTTTAGGTGTCGAAGTTCAGGTCCGGACCAGGCAGATTCCCTCTGCTCTCAGCTACACCGGGCTCCGTCTCCGCGGCTCTTCCCGCCGCCGTTATACTTCTCCTTTAAATGACCACTTCGCTCTAATCACGTCGCTCTAATTTATCACGTCGCTCTAATTTATCACGTCGCTCTAATTTATCACGTCGGGGTCACCATTTGTCGCAGTTGAGACGGACACGACAAACATCAGATTGTGTGAAAGCGACCAAAATGGCTGCAAAAGCCCCTTTATTGTTTTAACAAGCTTTTTTATAACCTTCTTCAAAGTAGGTGTTCATACAGGATTGGTTTACTTTAGTAACTAACAGTTCACGATTGGGTGATAGTTTCTCGCCTGAATCGTCAGGACAGTTCTTCTTATCTTAGTTCTCTAATCTTGTTTCCATGGCACTTCTCAGGACTTTCTCGCCTCTCATGGATACACTGGAATTTCTTCAAGGTTAAATTCTTCTTCAGTTAGACTAGAGGCAGACCCGCTGCCTCCCCCGACAGTTGGGGGGCATGGATATTTTAATTTTCATTTGGGGTCAAACTGATCCAAATACGTGTTTCGGTTTGGAGGTGAGACCTGTCTGCAAGTCCTTTCTCAGCTCTCTCACTACTTTTTGTTTTAGCATTGTTGCTTTTGTTTCTTTAAATGGGAGATGAGAAGAGCAGTTATTCACACTTTATGAAGTGTCTGAAGACCTGTGGGTACAGAGCACTCCATTAGTGCAAAGTATTTAAATGTAGAACTATGTCTTCTTCCTTTTTCCTTATGCCAGTCTGTGCTGTGACTGAAATCAGTCTGCTTACAATCAAATTTAATAGGGGCAGAGAATATTTTTTTTATGTTTTAACCACAGACTTTCTCATTCAGTGAAAGTAGGGTTCCAGCCTATTTCTCTCTGCAGGAAATTCATATATATATATTTTTTTAATGTTTTAATTGATTAGGTAGTTTTTGCTACTCCTATGAAAACAGTCATGATGTGTCTATCCAGTGCTGTTTGCATTTCCTTCAAAATGTGGGAATTAATCCATGCTAAAAATTACTTGGTTTATGTGTGCGTTGTTTAGTTTATATGTTCTGGGAGGATCTAAGGACTGAAAACTGTAATAAAACATATATGGTATTTGTTATTCAAATCTCAAGGGGAAAAAGAAGTTGTAGTCAGGATGTTGTGGCCGAACAGTTTTGTAATTCTCTTACGTAAATAAGAAATAAGATATGTGTATATAGTTTCTATTGTTAAAATCAGTTGTTAGAAGGGAGCTAAAATGGCCCCCATCTCCAAGCCACTACAAAAACACTTGTGCTGAGTCATCCCCCCCTTCTGTGACGGAAACCTGAGACAAGCCCACCGAAACCTGAGAAAAGCCCGCGAAAACCTGAGAAAAGCCCGGGAAAACTTGTTTACACCTTTGCAGACCCCTCAGGGTACGCCCATCATGAATATGGATGAAGCCTACACTATAAAGGGACTCGGTTCTGCCGGGTCAGGTGTGTGTCCTGGTAGAGCAGAGACTCCCGGCACACCCAGCGCTGTTTTGCTCACTCGCTGCTTGCTAATAAAATTTTATTGATCACTAAAAATTGAGAAGTGGTTATTTCCCACTAAATTACAATTAATCAATAACAAATTTGGTGCCGTGACTCGGATCCAGATCTTTTGGTGCGAAACCCCAGATAGGGGAGGCGCCCTATCTTCGGATAGCCCCAGTCTGAGGATCTCGTGGCCAAAACGCTGGATATCCGAACCCCTTTTAATTCGAACTCGGGAGTGAGCAAAAGAATCTGCAGAACCCCTTAAATTTTGTGCACGAAGACCGATCGAAGACTCCGGGTAGGAGTAAGTATTTGCGTTTGTGCAGTTATCCGTTCGGTTGGGGTTGGTAATCCCAGAGTGCGAATGAGTGAGAGGTCTCAAAGAGATCACCCGAGTGCGGACCCTTTAGTAGTGCAGTTCTCATAGCCTGCGAAGGAGCGAGTCACGAATAAGGGAAGCGTGTGTGTGTGTGAAAGAAGGCACTCTGGAAGATGGGACAGAGGGAAAGCAAGCCCTCTGGATCCATGGGTGGGGGCAAGGAAGAATTGCCGGATATCCCACTAGGAGGTTGATAATCCCAGAGTGCGAGTGAGTGGCACTCTGGAAGATGGGACAGAGGGAAAGCAAGCCCTCTGGATCCATGGGAGGGGGCAGCTGAACTCCTCCCGCTGCTGGCTCCAGCTGGGACAGGGCTTGTTCCCGGGGCGCCACCGCCCGACTCGAGCAGCGTGCCCAAGCCGAGCCCTGGAGCAGTGTCGCGGAGCCTGGCCCAGCGTGGGGGAGGGGGGGGGCAGAGCTGCCCACTCCCCAGCCGGGAGGGCCTGTCCCGAGCACCCAGCTGCCCCGGGGTGGGGGTTGGGGCTGGAGCAGGGGGCACCGAGCGGCCCCAAATTAGCGTTTAGGCTTCTGCTCAGAGACAGGCTGCAGTAAACTGTCTCGAGGGGGCTCTGTGCTGAGAACCCCCCCCCTCCTTCTAACCCGCTCATACTTGTAACCAATGATTCTGACCCTGAATCTCCCGGACCCCCTCAGCGGGTTACCCGAAGCAAAGTTAAGGAAGGAAGATTATACCCCCTTAGAGAAATGCTTGTGCCAGGAGTGGGGGCACAAGGGGAACCGGGAACGGGGTATGTCACTGTTCCCCTCAACACTGGAGATATTTTTAAAAAAGAAATGGGGAACTTATTAGAGGACCCGCTTGGCGTAGCCAAACAGGTGGACCAGTTTCTTGGCCCAAATTTATATACCTGGGATGAATTACAATCTATCCTAGGAATTCTATTTACTATGGAGGAATGAGATATGATCAGGAGGGCAGGTATAAGACTTTGGGACCAGCAACATCAAGTGGGTCCCACAGCAGATCAGAAGTGGCTGTTGGTAAAACCCAACTGGAATAATCAAGACCCAGGCCACCAAACCCACATGGCAGATTTAAGAATGATCATAATTCAAGGAATTAGAGAGTCAGTTCCCCGAGGGCAGAATATTAATAACAGTTGTACTCGGGAGTAGATCCTGCCATCCCTGTGGGGCAGGCATTATTAAAGACTCAGTTTGTGGCTAAGTCTTGGGCAAATATTAGGAAGAAGCTAGAAAAGATAGAAGATTGGCAAGGGAGAGGAATTGCTGAGAGAAGCTCAGAAAGTTTAGGTGGATTCCTACTTGAAGTGGTGGTATTGTTCTCGTTATCAGTTTGGATACCCAGATAATGATCTATTTAAATGTTGTTTCACCTCTTCATAACTCGTTTATTATTCAGTATACCTTTGCCTGCTTGACTTGGTGATCAGAAGGTGACAGCTTAGAACTTTCTATCCTCTTGGTATTTTAAGGACTGTAGACAAGGATCAAAAGATACTGTGATAGATACAAGCCCTTGGCTAGCTTCAGCAGCTTTTTTTTTTTTTTCTTAACAGTGATGAATCAATTTAAATAAGAAAATCGGAGTAAAACATTATCAGAGTGAAAGCAATAGTCCAAGAGGGGAAAAAGTGAGCAGATCTGCAGCTTAATCTGGCTGCCTGTTCTTCAAGCAGGCAGCTCTCTTACATCATTGGCAGGAGTTGGAAAAAAAAAAAAAAAAGAATCAGGGTTCTAGCATACAGGCAGGTATATGGGCTGGGGAGCCAAGTTCAAGCTAATTTGCCCCCAGACCACATTCTTTTGGAGCTGCTAATCTGGTTTGTACTTCTTAGCCAAAAGACGGGGAACTGACATAATTGTAGCACACTGACTAGACAGCTCATAAATGTTGTGTCTTTTCCAAAGAAGGAGGATGCTGCTGTGCCCTTTGCAGACTTTCTCCTCACAGGCCATGGCCTAGAGCTTACCAGTTTTGTAATTTGTGATGTGCTATGTAAACACCGCGCAGCGCGAGTGTGGTATAGCTGCCCAGATGCTTTATTTGATTGCATCTGGAAGTACATGGGCAACAGTCTTGGTAGATTTAAACTGCCCTTGCTCTAAATGTCTAGACCCAGGAGTAGGAGTTTCAGGTTGAGAGGAGGCAATGCAGAGTGTGTAACAACTCAAACATGCAGCAAACTACATTATTTTAGCCTGAAAACTGTTCTGTGCATTCCCCAGTACCTGCATGTAATAAAGCTGTGCAGAACATGGATGTTTTATGTGATGATTACCTGGAGACTATGGTTTCTTTGGGATCAGAGATTTTCATTCATTGAATGGTTCTGCCTGCTTTAATATGAAGGAAGTGGAATGTTTTTATTGCAAAAGGAAGGGGCATGTGAAGAAGGTTTGCTGGAGGAGAATCCAAGATGAGAAAATGTTTTCTGAAGACTAGTGGGGTCAGGGGCTCTATGTGCTGGGAACCCAAAGAACAAAGAGCCCTTGATAAAACTTAAAGTGGGTCCTCAGCGACAAGAGGTAGAGTTCCTTGTGGACTCAGGAGCCGAAAGATCTACCATTCAGGCTCTGCCTCCAGGCTGTAAAGTATCATCAGAAAAAATCAGTGTAATAGGGGCTAAAGGTGAACCGTTTGAGGCCCCGGTTCTTCATGATGTGATTGTTGAATCAAAATGCAAATATGTGATTGGAACATTTTTATTATTACCAGAAGCAGATTATAATTTACTTGGACGGGATCTGATTATAGAATTGGGAATTAATCTGGAAGTAGAAGAAAGAGAACTCAAAGTCAGATTATGCCCCCTCACAGTGGCGGATGAAGAAAAGATTAACCCAGAAGTATGGTATACCCCAGAGACAGTGGGTAGATTGGATATCACCCCCTTTGAAGTCACCATTAGAAACCCAGAGATCCCGACTAGAATCAAACAGTATCACTTGCCACAAGAAGGCAGGAGAGGCTTAAAGCCTGAAATAGAGAGACTCCTTAATCAGGGGCTATTAGAACCTTGTATGTCACCTTTTAATACTCCAATATTGCCCGTTAAGAAGGCAGATGGGAGTTATAGATTAGTGCATGACTTAAGAGAAATCAACAAAAGAACTGTAACCAGATTTCCTGTAGTGGTGAACCCCCATACTTTACTTAGTCAATTGAATCCTGAAAATCAGTGGTATAGCGTAATAGACTTGAAAGATGCTTTTTGGGCATGTCCTCTAGAAGAGGAGTGTAGAAATTATTTTGCTTTTGAATGGGAAGACCCAGATACCTTTAGGAAACAACAGCTGAGGTGGACAGTTTTGCCTCAGGGTTTTACTGAGTCCCCTAACCTCTTTGGACAAGCCCTCGAACACATCTTAAAAGATTATAACTTGGGGGAAGGTGTTACTTTAGTACAATATGTAGATGACCTTCTGTTAGCAGGAGGCAACCCAGAGATGGTACGAAAGGAAAGCATTAAGTTGTTAAATTTCTTAAGCCTCCAAGGATTAAAAGTATCCAAATCTAAATTGCAATTTGTAGAAGAAGAGGTGAAGTATTTAGGTCACTGAATTAGTAAAGGGAGCAAGAAATTAGACCCAGAGAGGGTAAATGGAATTCTTTCTCTCCAGGCTCCCAAAAACAAACGACAGGTTAGGCAGCTCCTTGGACTACTGGGGTACTGTAGACAATGGATTGAAAATTATAGTACAAAAGTTAAATTTTTATACCAGAAATTAACAAAAGACAGGTTGCTTAAATGGATCCCAGACGATGAGGAAAAATTAGAAAAATTAAAAACTGACTTAGTCAACGCTCCAGTATTGAGTTTACCAGATATAAGAAGGCCCTTTTATTTATTTGCCAATACTGAAGACGGCATGGCATTTGGGTTATTAACCCAAGAATGGGCTGGGAAAAGGAATCAGGTTATGCAATTATTAGTGGAACCACCCTAGAGGTAGTAGAATCAGGACCACTGAGTCCTAGCTGGTCAGTTCAAGCTTGTGAACTATATGCAGTACTAAGAGCGTTACAGATTTTAAAAGGATTTCCATACTAAAACTCACTGGGGAGTACAAGCATTGGTAGACCAGTTTGCTATTAAATACATGTGCATAGGAATTTATAATGTTGCTAAGGGAATAATAAAAAGCTGTTTAACTTGCCAGAAAATTAATAAGTACCAATTAAGAGAAAAGATTCAAGGGGGACGGGATTTGGCATACAGACCATTTGGAAGAATTCAAATCGATTTTACAGAACTACCAAAAGTAGGACGGTACAAATACCTCCTAGTATTGGTAGATCATCTCACTCATTATGTGGAGGCCTTTCCCACTGCTCGAGCTACAGCAAGTAATTGATTCGGACAGGGGTCCCCACTTTGTGTCTAAAGTAATCAAAGAGACATTGACTTCCCTGGGGACCAAGTGGGAATTCCACACTCCCTGGCATCCACAAAGCTCAGGAAAGAATGAATGGAGAAATCAAGAAACAACTTACCAAATTAATGTCAGAAGTTTATCCCTAGCACTTCTGAATATCTGGACCCAGCCCCGAACTGATACTGGAATATCCCCGTTTGAAATGCTATATGGTATGCCCTATGATACGGAATTTCCCACTGATCACCCAGTATTGGAAAAAGACAATTTGCAACCATACTTAATAAACCTCATGAATAGGAGAAAAGAACTACGCAAAAAAGGGATGGTAGTACAGAGACCTCCATTAGAAATTTGTATGCACTCCATAAGACCTGGAGACAAGGTGTTAATAAAAACTTGGAAAGAATCCTCTCTTACCCCTCGTTGGGAGGGACCGTTTCTTGTTATACTCACAACAGAGACTGCTGTCCGGACTGCTGAAAAGGGATGGACTCATGCTACCAGAGTGAAAGGACCCTTAACGCCTGATCACTGGGAAGTAGCTGAAACATCAGGAGATCTGAAGCTAGTGTTGCGAAGGAAGAAGGACTAAATTAATTTTGTAAAACCCCTAACTGTGTTTGTTATCCTTTTGTGCGTTTTAAATGCACTACTTGTGAGGAAAGTTGGTGGGCGCACTGCGTCCACGGCTATTCCCCAAAGGAATACTGTGACCAGTGCTATAAAAGAGAAAGAAAATTAACCAGTCATCAACAGGAAAAATTGTGTGCATACCAATGAACCTAAGCCCCATAACGTGAATATAGTACAAACTCTTTGCAAATTCCAAATACTCCAAGTGCCCTGTACGATCCCACAAGTGAAAGCCTGGAACTGGGAGGCGTTTAGGTGTCGACAACGAGACCCTAACCCCAAAGAATACGACTGCTGCCGAGAAGATGGAAAGCCCCGCTGCTCTAAGGAATGAATGGAGTAGGCGGAGGAGGCAGAGACGTATGGAGAGGGGAAAATAAGAAAGGCCTTGAAGCAACCAGTTCAGGTGATTGTTGTGGCAAGGAGAACTGGAAAGTATGGGGAAGGAAAAGATCTGAGCATGCAAATCCTGTCGCAAGACAGAAAGGGGACACGTTTGTACAATGAGCTAGTAATTGGAAGATGAACCCACGAACTCTCCTCACTATAGTGGTCATTTGGGCTATGGGAGGAATCGCAATTTTGATGTTAAACCTCCATTTTATGAAACCCCTAGTGTTATTATTAATTGGGTTAACTTTCGGACCATGTATATTTAACAAGTCTGTGATGTGTTAAGGAGATTTGAAAAACAAAATTAGTTAAAAGAAAAGGGGGGAATTGTAATAAAACATATATGGTATTTGTTATTCAAATCTCAAGGGGAAAAAGAAGTTGTAGTCAGGATGTTGTGGCCGAACAGTTTTGTAATTCTCTTACGTAAATAAGAAATAAGATATGTGTATATAGTTTCTATTGTTAAAATCAGTTGTTAGAAGGGAGCTAAAATGGCCCCCATCTCCAAGCCACTACAAAAACACTTGTGCTGAGTCATCCCCCCCTTCTGTGACGGAAACCTGAGACAAGCCCACCGAAACCTGAGAAAAGCCCGCGAAAACCTGAGAAAAGCCCGGGAAAACTTGTTTACACCTTTGCAGACCCCTCAGGGTACGCCCATCATGAATATGGATGAAGCCTACACTATAAAGGGACTCGGTTCTGCCGGGTCAGGTGTGTGTCCTGGTAGAGCAGAGACTCCCGGCACACCCAGCGCTGTTTTGCTCACTCGCCGCTTGCTAATAAAATTTTATTGATCACTAAAAATTGAGAAGTGGTTATTTCCCACTAAATTACAATTAATCAATAACAAAAACTGGCAATAATAAGGAGGTCATAAATCAGGCAGCTTTTCTTGGTTTAGGATTTTAGGTCAGGCGTATCAATTCCAGCTTATGCTAGATTGCAGCTGTGCTTGTGAATGGAGACTAGATCATGTCATGTAACTTGTGGGGATTTTCTCACTTGCAATCCATGACCACTGATGCCTCATAACCACTGCAGCAGGGGTAGCTGTACCTTCCTGTCTGGTTTGTGTGCTTGTTCTCTTTCTTTTTTTTCTTTCTTTCTTTTTTTTTTTTTTTTTTTTCCCCCTTCTAAGAGGAAATGAAATTAAGATAGATGTCTCCTTTGGTATTTTAAGTAAATTTTATAAAGGGAGGAAACGCAAATCAGTTGGTGCTTGCCACATATAGAGCAGTCAGACAAAAAGTATGAGGGGTTGATGTCTTAGCACTATCAGTTCTGTTTTCAGTGGATATACAGAGGTTTTGTAAACAAAAAAGGTATCTCTGTCTCCTGTTGTACAGGAGTTACACAATGCTTTTGTTTTCTTTTCCCGTGTGTGAAATGTCTGGCACCAAAGTAACTCCGAGGCTTCTTTATCTGACTTCTCTGTCAAAATTAAGGATAAATACAGCAAATTTGATTAGCAGTGTTCATGAGATCAAGGAGTCTGTTTTACCATTCTGGGTTAAAAAGAATGATAAATGTGTATAATTAGGACTTTATGTGTGTCAAAATAATGCTTTGGTCCCAAGGTGTTCAGTCATACGTTGTGAGATAATAGAACATCATCTATGCTCTGTGGTACTTGGCATATATGTTTCTTAGACCCTTTCAGGTTAATCATTGATTCAAAGAACTTGTTTCAATGACCCAGATGGTCTCTTTGAGTCTTAAATTCCCATTAGACCAAGTGTGTGTATTAGTTATGTTTTATTGCAAGAAAACAAAGATTTTGGTGACACTAAGGTTCCTGCAGTGAAATGCAAGTTGCCTTCTGTGTGGGAGAGATCCTGGAAGTTCCTTTCTATTGTTTTGGGTTTTTTTCACAGTGTATCTAATGAAAAGACAGAAGTCTGTGTAGTTCTGTTTTTCTTTTTTTGTGTGTACATAGATTGTATTGACCTTGTGAAAACCTGAAAGCACTAAATTGGCCTCTTGAACAAAATGAAATGCATTTCACAGAACAGACTATTCCCTGTAGTATTTATTCTGAAAGGTCACCAGTCACAGAAACATCAGAGGATGTAACTATGGCAAACCAACCCAATGTTAGCATAATGTTTGGTTATTTCCCTTCTTTGTTACTAGGTAATCGGAGCCTTTAGGAACACATTTGTCATTTATAGCACAGCCCCTTCCTACACAAGACTCTGATTCTTTGCAAACATGGATAAAAAAGGTATTTTTAAAAAGATTAGCATTTGAGTTTTATTGTCTGTGGTTTCAGCTTAATTTCACAAGGACATATTAAATGTTGTTCAGCATCAAAAACCTAAGCAAATGTTTGTTTTATCTATCAGAAAGCAAAGTCATGTTGTTCAAGTACTAAAGTCTTAACTCTAGATTAGTTGTGGTGTTTGGACTTAACTCTGTGCTTAAATGCTCTTTCAGACATACACTTCCCTGCTACTGAAGGTGATTGAGGAGCAAAACCAAAGGTGTGGTGTGTTTCTGTTTTGCACCGATTCCCATCCGTGGACTAGTTTGGAAGAAGGAAAATAGAAGCTCTGTGACCTTTCTAGCCTCTGATGGACACTGTGTGTTCCCTCCTGGGTTAGAGGAGTAAGCCAGTTTTGTCTGGTTTGGAGGTATGTATGTCTAGCTAGAATAGTTCAGAGAGATGCTTTTTTTCCCTCTTCCACATACAGACATAGAAAGTCTGGTTCCCTGTTGTAATAAAACATATATGGTATTTGTTATTCAAATCTCAAGGGGAAAAAGAAGTTGTAGTCAGGATGTTGTGGCCGAACAGTTTTGTAATTCTCTTATGTAAATAAGAAATAAGATATATGTATATAGTTTCTATTGTTAAAATCAGTTGTTAGAAGGGAGCTAAAATGGCCCCCATCTCCAAGCCACTACAAAAACACTTGTGCTGAGTCATCCCCCCTTCTGTGACGGAAACCTGAGAAAAGCCCGCGAAAACAGGAGAAAAGCCCGGGAAACTTGTTTACAACTTTGCAGACCCCTCAGGGTACGCCCATCATGAATATGGATGAAGCCTACACTATAAAGGGACTCAGTGCTGTCCTGTAAGGTGTGTGTCTTGGTAGAGCAGAGACTCCCGGCACACCCAGCGCTGTTTTGCTCACTCGCCGCTTGCTAATAAAATTTTATTCATCACTAAAAATTGAGAAGTGGTTATTTCCCACTAAATTACAATTAATCAATAACACCTGTTCTTATCTGATTCATAATCATTAATATCCATGGGAATTTCGTGTCAGCATTTAAACTCTGGGAATACAGACCAACGCAAGTGAAAAACCTCCATGCAGCTGAGTACTAATAGGAGAACCAGTTTCTCCTCCTCTTCAGATGTGGTAGTGCTGAATAAGGAAGAGCGAGTCTTTTGTAATTGTCAGCCATTCTGTTACTGTCTTTCAAAGTGCTTGTTTTGAAGCTGTTACTTCCCTCCTGATGGCATTATGAAGGTCCATATAAAAATGCTGAGTTGGAAAAAAAGTGAAGACATTCAGCCGAGCAAAACCAGTAGTTTACATACATGAGGGTAATTGTGTGTGGGGGAGCAGTCAGGAACAAAGGCTTTCCTCTACCAAGTTCTCTCTACCAAATGCTCTGTCACTTGTTACAATCATTTTTATGATGATGAACAGTAATTCTCAATCTCTGGGTTGTTAACTTGCCTGTTTTTCAATTACATTTTGTATATTTAAGTTTGATAGTTAAAGATAAGCAGCAGTACACTGAGCCAAATACTTAGGTACAAGGTAGACTGGATGGGAGCAAAGGACAGTGTATTTGAAATGAGATTTTTAGCTTTTTTACATACCTAATAGTTTGAATCAATTACCTGGCTTTTCCTTTTTTACAAACTCTCTGCAGAATAGAACTTATGGCATGGAAAAAAGATGATTCACCTCTTAACACCTACTTTATCTTCACTGGCTTGTAATCCTAAGCAATAATCAAGGACTAGATTCTAAATGTTTACTAATTTGTGGAGTTTATTTGAAATGTCTGAACTAAGGCACTGAAGGTTTTTGTTTCCTACCAAAGATGGGCAACCAACAGCTCTGCCAGGGATCAGTTAAAGTTGTGGAGAGTAAATGCACCTGCAAATTAAGTTGTGATTGTCTAGTTGGACACAGAGAAACAGAGGTATCGGCAGGAAAAGCTTTAGAAGGAAAAGGTTCTTGCTGTTTTGTGACTGCTGCATGCTTTTTTTCAGTTGGGATGAAAGACGGCAACCACAATCTCTAACCACATCTCAGCACTGCCAGAGAATAACTGTAGAAACCACTTGGGCCACGACAAAGTCTGGCCGCAGGGATGGGCAGGCTGGTGAGACCAGGATACACCTGTGTACTCTTCTGACTGTTATTCCCTAGTCTTGGCTATTGTTGTTATGTTCTAGTCCAGACAGCTTTTTCCAGGTAGCGTTCATACCGCCTTTCCTGGACATTCAGCTTGGCACTTGGGCCAGGAGATCTATCTATGCCCTATTTGTCATCAGTGAAGTGAAAGAACATGCCTCCTGAGGGCTGTTCAGACTGCCAAAGCTAAACTCCCGCTTAGACAGGAGTGCCTTTCTCCATCTTTCTCATCCTTGATGAAAGTGAAGGGGAGATGAGCTTCAACTCTGTGCAGGGGAACCGGGCTTTTTATTAAATCAACAGGTTTTGTTTAAGTGTCACAGAAGGCATAATTGAAAGGAGCCTGCACTGGGAGGTGGGTGGGGAGAAAAGGAAAGGAACTGATGGTCTCAATATAATCTTTCTTGGCCTCAATCTGGCAAAGATTTAGGCATATGACTAAATTTATGCCCTTCACTTCCTCTATCATCTGCAATCAATTTCCCCTCTCAGATGCGTTAGTGTTGGGGGAAAGCAGAATTCTCGTGCTAGCTAGCTGTTGTCATAGTAAGGCTTAGCTTTCCTGTGATGGCACTGATAATACTAGAGCACTTTGGGTCCCTTTCTAAGTACTTTGTCATTGCATTTTCCAGATAAGAATTCTACACAGTTTTAGAGCTGGTTTTGTCCCGTTTGATTTACACATTTATCATATGTCATTATATAGTTATGTTTGACTGTTAGTCTTCTAGTCCTGCAATTTAAAGGGAGAAAGAGCATTAAAACATATTTCAAACAGGTGTCTACCTAAGGCTAGTTGTTTTTAGTACGTTTTTTTCCCAGTTCTGAAAAGAAATTAGGAAGAAATACTGAACTCCTAGATGTGGTTCTTTCCTTTTGATACATGTGATATGTGAATATACCTAAGCCAACAGTATCTGATTTTTTGCAAGAAATGCTATTAATATTTTCATGTTACTTTATTAAGCTGTACTGTATTTGCTTTATTTTCAAAGGGGAAAAAATGAATAAGAACTAGTATGACTTTCCTGTAATATAGAAACAGGGTAAACATAGAATAGAAATATAAACAGAAATGGCAGAGTGCCAGCAACCCCTTGAACATAAATCTGCCAGCAGCTGTGCCAGAAGTCTGTTTCATTACACTCTTGGCATTGGTTAATAGAGTTTGTGTAAATTGAGAAGATGTGTACATGCTCCTCATTGCTACTTCTCTCCAAAATACGACCAAAGCTTTGTATCTGCATGGCTTTGAATTAGAATAACACCACTGGTGCTCTGTAAGATTTTTTTTTTGGTTCTTGGGTAATGGATTTACCTGTGGACTGCACCTGTTTGGTGCTTATTTTAGTTTAGTCTCAGACCAGGGACATAGGAGGTCCACAGAATGAGGGAGGACGAGCCTAAAAATTTCAGGCCAGGATGCCTGTGATAACATGCCTGAAAGGGTGTTTTGGTTTGGTTTGGGTTTTGGGGTTTTTTTTTCAGTTCCATTGGTTTTGAAACTGTAAGGGCTGGAGCACAGCATATTTGATCCTGTGGCAGAGTATCTTAACCCCAGGGTAGTCATTAGTTTGCTGAAGCTGACTTGTAGAGTTAGAGAATTGCAGCCTGGCTCTCTGTGTTTATAAACAAATAAATAGAGGTGACAAAAAGCTGGGAGTCTGAAGTGCAGGCGGGGATGGAATAATCCAGGAAGTGTTTGCTCTGCAAATGTGTAATATGCAGTGAGTCAGTGTAGCAGACTTGTTCACTGTTCTGAGTCCATTTGTGTCCTGGATTTCTTCAGCGTACTACGTGTTTGTAGTCCTCTTCCCACCAGATTGCTAGTGAAATATATAGGAAAATATTTTAAAATAAGCAAGTAGTTTCCACCTACTCCTGTTCAGAAAAGAAAACAGAAATCCTGAGTAAACGTTAATATTGAAAGAACTGTAAGCATCCTCAATTTTGTTTGCCAATATTGCATCTCTACCTGGATTGTTGTCTTGCAGGTTAGACTGAAAACTGAAGTGGCTCACAGGGTTTATTTATAAAGTTAGGATAAAAGGAAGAGGAAAACTTCACTTTGGTTGCACCAAAGGGTTAGAAATTCAACCTGTAATACATGCCATGACTTCATTGACGGGTGTTGTAGTTCTACCTAGTTCTTGATTTGCAACAACTTATATATATATAAAATATACAGAAATTAATATAAAGGGATGTAGAGTAGACATTAATATACTGAATGTGTATCTGTGGTATAAAGGCAAGAGAGTGCAGTACCTCTTAAAAACAATACCTGCTTTCAGCCAGTTGTGCTGTGATGCATCATCTCATAAATAGTATGGATAAAAAACCAGCAGACAGCAGGTCTGGAGCCAATGGCTCAACTGTGAGAGTAGCAGGATAGTTTATTTCTGCTTTTTGTCCTGTTTTGAAGAGGTGACATTATCACTTCCATCATATTTCTTCTGGATTGTGTTTTCTAAGACATTCCAGATTTTCAAACACTAAGTATAATGTGAGACCTTCACATCACCAATTTAGCTCCAGTGCAGAATATGAGAAGAGCACAGGCTGCCTGCATCAGGAGTGGGTTCATGATGTACTGTGGTTCTACCTGTGGCTCACAGTTGATGCAGAATAGGGTGAACAATTCATCTGCTCCCAGTTTCAACTTTATTAATGCAAAAGGCTCAGGTCTTTTTGCCCTGAATGCCAAATGGATTGCACTGTAGTTTGCTTGTGCCCAGAACAAGCAATGCTATATACACCTGAGAACATGAGATTACTTCATTTTAAACCCTTACAGATGATCCCGTAATACATCAAACACTCTAGTTTTATTCCCGTTGTCTTAGTTTACATTGCAGAAGAGCTGAAGAATTCTGAAATCAGAACTGAAGAGGGTATGTAAAACCTTTCATTCCAAAATTCAACAAGTGTAAACAAAAATTATATGTAAAAGGTGATACTTTGCAGTGCAGAAATCAGTTCATGTGATATTCACCAGTACAAGAGTCTGAAACTGTTTTGATAAAGCAGCACCTTGGTCTGAAACTTGATATTTCCACAACAATACAAAATGTTAGGAAAGTGTTTTCTTCCATTCGTGCTGGAGAGCTTACAAGATCAGGGAAACTTGCTCACTTAGAGGACTCACTCTCAAGGACTCATCTGTCCTTGTACATAAAACCTGTCAACTGATTTGGACCATCTTTAATGTTGCTCTGTTTCTTATTTTCTCCAGCATTATTTGATGTGACATTTGTTGTTGTTATGTGCCATTGGTCTACACTGCCCCTGAACTTTTCAGTGACCTGAGCATAATTGTGCAATATTTACAGCAAAATATTAGGGAAATATTTAATTAGAAATAAAAGATTGGAAAGAACCTCAGTAAGGTGTCTAGGCCATGCCTTTTCCTTGCTTTAAGTCAGGATCAGCTCGACCTAGACTGTTCCTCACAGATATTTAATTTTTCCTAAAAATTTGCGGCAATGGACAGTTGAGTCTTCCGGTGCAGTCTAATGCTTGTCTAACTTCATTCTAGGAAATGCCTGAAGTCTAAAGTGAATTTCCCTTACTGCAGTTACTGCTTAGGAATTCCTTCTAGTTTCTCAGCAACTGTGATATATCTCCTTTGCTGTTAGCTGTTCCAGATTTGAATATCTCTTCAAATCTTTCATTTCCTAGACTAAAACTTGATGTTTTCATTTAATCCTTTGTTAGTTATTCCAGAAGTTTACTGCCTGAAATTGAGCACAGCACTTGAAACAGGTACTGTATTCCATTGCAGAGCCAGCGGGCTGCTATCCTACCACGAGGGAATGTAAGCGTGCAGTTAAAGGTGACTTCCTTTTGTTGCACTAAGGTAAAAAGTTGCCACCCTTCAGCTGAGATACAGTAACTGCCTATCTGTCTGCTCTGCAGTTGCAGAGAAAAACAGATTTGCAGGAATGATCCCCTGTTCTGCATCGGGTGGGTTGGTTGTGGAGTCAGTTTCTGTGTCAGACATAGAGAAAGGGGCAACCGTTACCAGCTGGGGACAGAGCAGCAAGGATTCCTCATGCCCTGAGAGGTCTGAATTAACAAGGAAAGTTGGCAAAGCGTAACCAGCCAGCTGCCTAGAACTGCTAACAAGTGGTATGAAGGTCCCTGCCAGTCAAGGCAGCGGCCGCCTTGTTTTTGGTTTAAACATAATTCAGTAAGTTAGGGAGTTCTCAAAGAATTTCACAGGTTTGGAAGCACTACAGCTCCTTCTAGCAGTAAACATACATAGCATGCTTGCCTTCCTGCCCTCTTCAGGGCAATCGCGTTTGGGCTAGCAATTACAACAGTTGCTTATGCATTAGGATATGAGGAAAAGGAAAATTTGGAGTGTTTTAATCATCAGAACACTAGTTACTGGTTTTTAGGGAGAAAATTCTACTTGTTCTTTGTTCTCAAACGTGCTTTCTTTGTTTCCCCAGCTTCATGCGCCTGTTTTTCTGTGGCTTGCTCCCAGTTACCTAAATATAATGTTGTGTCCCTAGCCCAGAAGGGGAGAGAATGTCACATTACCTCTTAGGAAGCAGTTGCTTAATACAATGTCCCTTTCTGGAGGCAATTAGAATAGCTCTTCATTCTTCGTAGGTGTTTTTCAGGGGAGGGCCTGTGTCCTGTACTAATTTTAGGTGTAAGGAGGAGAGACGATGTGACCTGGTTTTAGTTTAAGAACAATCATCCATGTAGGGACTGGCAGTTTGTGTGAAGAAATGACCTTCATGTGCAGGGCCAGAATTCAATTACCGCTTCTTTTCAAGTACACGCATGGCACCGCAGCACAGCTCACCCGGTTTTATGTCCACTTGATATTTAATATATTTCATTCAGAAAATGGTGTTTTTACACTTGGCTGTCTCAAGGGTCAGAGAGTAAATCAGTGTCACAGGATTACCAGTGCTGCACAGGGAAAGCCAAGATACTAAAAAAGCACGAGGTCAGACGCATTCAAGGTCACACTAGCCCCACTAAGCTGTTGAGGAAACAACGTGACTATGCAGACAAAAACTTGAATGTTGATGCTGATGCCCAAGTAACTTTTTGTGCGGGGTACAAGGCACACCTCGAGTCACAGGAGCGCGCGGGTGGGTGCCCTGAAGCGAAAATGACCCCGCAGCCGGTTACTGGGGCCAGGGGTGCCGGCTGCCGGGGGGACCGTGCGAGTGGGGGCCGCCCCAGCGCCCCCCGCCCCGGCGCGCTCCCGGAGCCCCGCACGTGCCGGCGGCGGCCGGGAACGCGCATGTTAGCCGGGCGTTGGGGAGGGGGGGGTCGCCGCCGTGTCCCCGGCGGAGGACGGCGACCGCCCCTCTGCAGCGCGCTGCGGGCAGGACGCCTGCGCCGTGCGCTGCCGGCGGCGGAGGGCGGGCGCCGCATCCCCAGCGCTCGGAGCTGCGGGCACGGGCGCCGGCATGAGCGGAGGCTCCACCGCGCCCAGCCGGAGCTGAGCCGGGAGACAAAGGGGAGAGGTCTGCCGCCATGGGGGAGCCGTTCCGTGCCCAGCCCGCCGCCCCGGCGGGGCCGCCATCGCCCGCCGCCTCCTGCTCGCTGCTCGGCGGGCTGCTGCAGAACGGCTTCCACCCCCCGAGCCAGCCGCTGAGCCACGGCGGCTGCGGGGAGGCGCCGCACCCGCTGCTGCTCCGCCCGGAGCTGCCGCCGCTCAGCCACGGCTCCGTGGCCAAGAAATGCCGGCTGCGCCGGAGGGTGGACTCGGGCCGGCGGCACAGGCCACGTAAGTGACGAGCGCGGCGGGCTCAGCGCGGCAGCACTGCGGGGCGGCCCCCTCCGTGCGGCGCTGCCGCGGCCCGGCCGGGCCGGCGTCGCCATCGGCCCCGCTGTCAGGAGGCCGTGGGTCCTGCCCTGCAGATCGCCGCCCGGCCGGGGCTGGCGGCCACCCGGCTCCCGCGCCGCGGGCGTTCCCCCCCGCCGGTGGCGGCCCGGGCGGGCGGAGCGAGGGCCCCCCGTGCCGGCCAATGCGGCGGCGGCGCCCGGGCACAGCCCCGCTGCCGCGTGGGCCGGGCCCGCCCTGCGCCAATGGGGCGGCGGCGGGCGGGGAGCGGCGGCCCGGCACAAACGCGGGCGGGCGGCGGGCGGCATCTTCGTGCCGTGCTGTGCCGTGTCCCGCGTCGGGCGGCGCCCAGGGTCCTGCCGGCCTCCGCCGCCTCCTGGACGCGCCCATGAAGCTCATAGAGCCCAAGCAGCGCTGTGAGTAGCGCCTGGGCGGGCGGGGGTCGGCCTGGGTGCCGCTGTGCGGCGGGAGGGCGCAGCGGTCTTGGTACATGCACCTTCTCCTTCCCCAGAGGCTGGCAGAATTAAGAAAAAAGTAGACCTGGGAGCTGAGTGCAAATCATTCGGACTGAGGCGGGGGGGGGGGGGGGGGAGTATATTGCAAGCACGATAAATTTGTAATACACTCCTTACGGTCATTGCTTGTGGCTTTGGTTGGTTTGGGAGATGTTCATGAACTGGCTGCTCATGTTTTGTTGCAAGGCTGTGAGTCTCAGACATCCATATTTGTAATGTACTTAATTGTATAAAGTTTGTTGATTAATGGTATGTTTTACTTACTTGATTACAGCTGACTTCTTACATTTAGGTATGGAGCTATTCAATAATTTCATGGTGAAACTCTACAAGTAAAGCAATCCCATGGAATTGGAGTACTCTGTTTCTTTACAGTCTCACTTTGCTAGCCCTTCAAATAAAGCAAACGAATGTTTTCTTCTTTGTTAAAAGTTCAGCATGTTCCAAAAGGGTAATCAAGGATAGTCAGGATCGCAGCTACCTGCTGCCAAAACTTAAAGATGTTTCTTACTCAGTAGGAAGTAGTGTGCATTCAGCTAGTCTGGATTACTACTTTTTTCTTTCTTTTGAAATGAATACTTAAAAAACTTTTCTGTATAAGTCAGAAGAATAGTCAGAAGGAGCCTTGAAGAGCTGCAGCTTTCACAAGGCTACTTATTAGCCAGTGCCTTCTCTGGCGTTTTTAAATGTTTTGCTGAGCTACACATGCTATTTTACCTTAGAATGTTCTCAGTATTGATTAATCATACATAGTATTTGTAGATATTTAATTTAGTCTTCTACCAAATTTAGCGTATTGGTGACAAAATCATTCTCTGACACAAACTGGTTTTGTAGTCTTTGTCTAGCTTCACACTTTCATTCAGGAACAAAAACTGCAGAACTTGGACTAACTTATGTTTTGATTTGGTGTAACTAAGAAGGGTCAGCACTTGCATATCAAACTCTTCATAATGTTAAAAACTATTTTGAAACAAAGAACGAGGCTTTTATGTATTCATGTAATCACTTGAATAAGAAAGAATGGGGAATTTGGTATTTCCCTCATGTTACCGAAAAACTCGGAATAAAACTTATCAACACCAATTTGATGCAGATAAGCAGACACTTCTTTATTAACGGCCGGGTGCACGGGTGAATCCTTTCACCAACGACGCACACCATGCACCAAAATCATACATCTTATGTGGAACGTACTCATACATATTCATTAAGTATTC
Source organism: Strix uralensis (assembly GCF_047716275.1). Lineage (NCBI taxonomy): Eukaryota > Metazoa > Chordata > Aves > Strigiformes > Strigidae > Strix > Strix uralensis. The sequence continues at coordinate 92,442 of NC_133999.1, read as the reverse complement.
ATGCATAAACATAACAATTCCTGGAAATCATTATCATACTCTCCTCCTATTTCCGATTCTGCACAGTAGAGTCCAGAAGCACCTGGAAATGGGTCTGGGGTGTAATGTGAGTCGGTGGGTAATGAGTCGGTGGTCGCGATCTCCCCCTGTCGGAGTTACCTATTGCCTGAGGACACTTTCTTGGCTTAAACTTACATGTTGCTTCAGCCGATTTCCCTATTTTCCCATTAATTTGGATTCTGACATCTCTCTGCATTCTTTCAGGTTATTAAATACCTTATAAGTAAAATTATCTTGAATCTTAAGCCTGTTAGCTATAGTTCTAAATGTTCCTACTAGGTGATTCTGACCAATTCTTTCAGCCTTGGTACAGGGCTGTACAGGGGAGTTCGTAGTAGCCTCGGTTCCTGTATAGAGTGCAAATGCAGCATAGGATTTTTACTAAATATCTCTTATAATTCTATAGACCTATTAAAATTAAACAAATTAATACTAATCTATATTAAATCAATAACATATCAAATCAGTAACATTGGTATACTGCTGTTGGATTGGGGTGTATTTATTTATTTAAAGTCTCATGAACAGCAGCTTGTAGTTGGCACCACCTGTCAGCTTTTCAGTGACCAGTATAAAAGGAGCTGATGGTTTGTTTCTTTGGGTGGAGGTAAGCCTGGGGTGTTTGTCATCTCTGCTGGAATCTGCTCTTAATACCTGTTTAACAGAGCATCTTGTCTCAGGGACTTCTTTTCTAATGCATATTAGGTGATGATTGCTGGGAGTTCTGTGTTGTTACTTCATATCAAACTAGTTGTCAACAAAATCCCTTTGAATATTGGAGCATTTTTAAGAAAGAAAAGAATGTGGTAGAATTTTCTTCAAGCAATTGCAGTAGAAGCCCTAAAAGCATAGATCTAGAACAAAAAAAAAAAAATAATTTTGAAAAACATGGCAAAAAATGAAAGGCGAAGCATTGAAGAAGTGGTCATAGGACTCGGAACTGACCTTGTTTTGGTTCTGTTGTTCTGACTTACCAAAAATATTCTGAAAATAAGAATTCAAAACAGTAAGTGGAAACATGCATATACTGATTATCCTTAAAGATTCTGTAAAATGTAGGGAAATTTTATTACAGCTGTGCTCATAGAACAGGAAGAGGAAGATGTATCCTCAGGATATTTTCCTGCAATTTTGGAGCGTTTTTGCCAGACTTCCAACAGTGATGTGATAAAAGCTTCCAGACCTCTCTGTTTGGAAGAGCTCTGCCTTGGGTAATTTTCCTGCCATCCTCAGCATGGGCCAAGGGGAGCTGGGGGGGCTGAAGCTTTGGCAAGAGCATGGTTTTTTTTTTTTCCCCCTGCAACTTTCTCTGTCAAATGGCCCTCAAGAAAAATAGCCTTCGCTTGTGCCTTAGACCCAGAGCCAGCACATGGTTCATCAAATGCATCTGTTATCTAAGTGCAGTGAAAGGTGGGGAAGGAGGGAAGAAAACAGGTGAAAAAAAACAGAGTTTGTTTTTTGTGGGTTTTTTGTTTGTTTGTTTGTGGTGATGTGGGTGTGTTTGGGTTTTTTTTAATAACTAATTAAGTTCTCTGATTTGATTTCTTCTATGCCCAGGTAGCACCCATGCCAGCAGGAAAGGGTGAGGGGGCGATGAGGCCCCTGGGTGGGAGAGGAGGCCAGAGCCCACCTGGGGAGGCAGGAGGGGTTGAAGTGTCTCACAACTGTTGGCTGGGGGATTTGGCAGGCCTGACAGCAAACAAAAAGGAAAATCAATATTGTGTTTTGTTTCTACCCTTAAGAAAGGAAATATTTTAAAAGGAAAAAAAAAAAATCAAGAAAAACGATGAATGTATTTCTTTCAGTACTGAAAACAAGAACCAGATTCATACTGCCAGATTTGGTCTGCAATCACCCTTCCTTTACTTTTTGAATATTATTGAGGTACACACATTTATGACTGATGAGCTTTCTTAATGGAAAGCAGCATGTCTGGCAGCAGTGTGACAGCCGCAGGGATTTCCAGCTGGTGCCCTGGCTGAGTAGGTAAATGGCTTAGGACGCAGGTTGCACCCCCCTGCAGATGTTGTTCTGAGCCCTCTGCAGTTCCAGACTGCACTGCACTCTTCGTGCTGGTCTTAGAGCCCTTCCCTCAGCTGGCCTCATGTGAAGGATTGCAGCAGAGGAGTGGGAGGCTCCATGGGAATTTCCTTTGCTGAGCCATCAGGGCTGGTCTGACCTGTGCTGTTGTGTTTTAGGGCACTGCCAAGCACAGGAGTGTTCTTCTGCCTGGCTGGGGCATTCCTGCCACGTAGCATTCCCATTTCTTAGTCTGAAGGACTCTGTTTCAACAACCCAGTGAAGTTGTGTAAGATGTATTTAACACTTAGTAAACAAGCCCTTGAGCTGGCTCATGTGTTTTTGCAGTTAATTTAGTACTTTACTAAGCGCAGCTACACTGTTGGTTTCTAAATCTGGTGCATTCGGTGTCTTTTTTTGTCCATACAGCACATTTAAGAAGGGTTTTACTAATTGCAGTTCAGTAGTTCAGACCTGTTGTATGTTGAGATCACTCTAATTGCATTCTCAGAGTATGCATAGAGCTTGATGGTGACGCTTATGACTTTATTTCGTTGAAATTGCTACTCCCATCTCATCCATAGAAATGCTTTCTGTCTGAAACACAGCTGCATTATGATTTGCTGTGATAAATGTTAATTGATAAATGAGAGTCATCGTCTCTTGTTTGAACCTTATTACAGATTCCAAATTAAAACTCAGAAAGCATTTTTCTGGATGCATGAATGGTAAAAGGTATGGGGAAGAATAGGTTTTGGAAAATATGTAGAAGATCCCACAACTGGACAGGCATCATGTTTTTAGCACGGACTGATTCTTGCATTAATCATTAAAGCGAACACTAAAGTGACTCCCGTGCTAATGGATTAAAGCAATGCACTTAACAATATGTATTCCCTGCTCATTGATGTGTGAAAAATCTTTGTTTCCAGCTTTTGTGAATATATTTAGGAAGGAGGTGATTGATGCTCCTGCTACATGCAGTTTTATTGCAACTCAGAGCTGCAGCTGCCTCAAGTTCAGCAAACAGAATCTCCAAGTAAAGATTAAAAGCAGTTTCCATCTGTGGGAATACAGTAATTCCTGAACTGGGAGAGGTCTGGGGCCCAGTGCTGGTGACCAGATCTCAAAATCATTGCACTTCAGCCAGCAGTGGGAGCTCTCTGGAGCAGATTTCTATTTGTGTTCATTTATTAGCTAATGTGTGCAGCTTCATTTTGCATGGATGATGTAGCTGATGCATGTGAGGTCCACAGTGCCTCACAGTCAGGTCTTCACATGTTTATCCGCATTAGGAACCTTGTGGTGGGAGTACAAATGCACCATGATCACTTGGAAGACTTACAAAATGACACAGCAGCTCTGATCTGTCAGTCCAGTTCATGATTTCAGTCATTGTCAGTGCAAGATCTGCTGGATTCATACAAAGGTGTATTTCAACACCAGGTTTGTTTAGAAAGGGTAGGAGAGTGAATTTGTACTGATGTATATTCAAACTGTCCTGGCACCAGACTCTTCTGTTGATTTAACTCACCTTAATGCCATAATTCATTAGAACCAACTCCATGGATACGTGTACAGTAAGTGATGCTTTGTACTGAGCAGTGGCAAAGAGCAAGGGTTGTTTTCTGTTTAACACGTGTACAGCACACACAGGTTTGCTAGTCTAATTCTACGTACGTATGGATCTATCTTAAGGTTAATTTTTTTTTTAGATGAACACCTGTAGTTCTGCATAGTGGAGCCTGTTGACTTCAGAAAGTATAATTGCATGTGAAATTGTCACACAACCCTTTCCACTTAGTTCTGTTTAAGAATTTTGCAGTAAGCAGGGTGCTTTATCCCAGCCTGTGAGATAGCGATGTTGGTTTGAGTTTAATAGGAGTGTGTTTAGTGTATGTGTTCAGAATGTAATATGTGTGTTTTTGTGGATGTTGACAGTGCTTACGTATTGTATAATGAGCGTTGTCTGTTTTAAAGATTGGATAGAGGATTGCTAGGTTTTAAGAATGAGGGGGAATTGTTTCTGTTACTATTTGGTGCATCAACGTCCCTTCCTTATGCCTCTGCATTGTCTATGTTTCTCTGTTTTTCCTCTCTTCATTTATTGTAGAATGTGCTTCTTCCAAAAATTGTGTTCAGAAGACCGCTTAGAATATGGAATTTAATGGCATAGGAATGAAAGACTAATTAAAATGAATGGATTGTGAGGATGTGGGCTTGGGCTGGAGGAGAAGGAATGGGCGTACGTGGCAGGTGAACAAGGAGGCGGTGGGTGATACGGAGCTGTGGATGAGGTTGTGCTGTTCTGATAATGCCTTCTGTGTCCTTACCATTGATCAAACTGCTGTGGATTTTAGAAGGTGACTCAGGCTTTGTTTCTGTGGTCTAGTCTGTACAGATGTACAAGTGCAGTGCTTGGTTAAATTTGTGCCAGCTCCATGTAGGTGCTGGGATCTGTCCATGGGCAGCTGACAGGAGGTGGATTGGAGATACCTGAGCTTCAAACATAGAGTGAGGAAAACAGAATTCTGCCTCTGCACTGCTCTGCTAGCAGTAAGGCTTTTGCTTTTTCTCTCTCTCAAATGGTTTCTTCTAATATTCCTCACTCTCCTCTCTGTAAGATCACTTTTGTCTATAAAACTTACTTTGCCTTATCATCATCTTTTTTCCTCTTTTTTTTCCCTCAATCCTCTTCTTTTCCTCAGGATTCTTGTAGGATTCTTAGCTGTAACCTTTCCTGCTGCCTCTGCTGGTTTGGCTTGCAGTCTCGTGATTGAAGACTGTGCTTCTGACCTTACTCTTTAATTTCTACAAACCTGTGTGGCACCCCTCAGAAGTGCCTTTGAGTGGCTGGAGCTGAAACCTGGATGAACAGTTCTTACTGAACCTGTTTGCCTTCGGGTGGCCATCATGAGACCGTAGTTGGTGGAACTTGGTCAAGAAACTCTGGTTTTCATTGTAATATCCCTAAATAATTAAGTGTGCACACCAATCTGTGTGGACTAGAAACGCAGCACCATAATTTTCCATACCCTGTTGCTTCATTTATTTATACATTTTTAATTATATTTAAATTTAAAGCTCTGCTTTCTAGGAATACTTTTTCCATGACTTTTTTTTTATATTCCAACTACACTAATTTATTTCTTCATACGCTGTCCCGTTCTGCTTAATTCTGTAGTAAAACCTATGACAGACAACTTGCTTAAGAGCAGTACAGGTAAGGCCGTGTAGTTCAAAAGTAGTTACTTGTTTGAAAAGAATTTGTAACTTGAATGAGTATCATCTGACAGTATGTACAGTAAAACTTTAAGGTGGTTTGCTCTTTCTCTTGTTTGAAGTAGAATAAGATTTTGCTTTAGGAAATTGGCTTCTTTAGAGCAGTTGAGTACTTTCAGAAGTATTCAGTGTGCACATCTATATATTACTGAGAGTGAAGCAGCAATAGGAGATTTATCAGCTGACTGATGCTGATTACAGACATCTCGTTCTGCAAATAATTTGTTTTCTTTCAGGTAAAAAATGAGGATACAGTAATTTTTCACCCAGTTAAATCCACAGTGTATTAACTTTCTTTGCCAGTATGGATTTTCTGTATCAATAGCGATTTTGAGAAGAGAGACCTTTTATTTGCTCGTGGAAGAGGCCAAGCAGCACACACTGACCCATTCCCTCATTCAGACTGCAGCTGGAATTGGGTAGTGAGGCTTGTAATGGACTAAATGAGCTGTCGGAACTTTGCACTCCCTGAATAAGATTCAGCAAGCTTTTTCCTAGTTTTTAGAAGAAAGAAAATACTGAAAATTGAGTTCTTCATGTACTTTGTACAAGAAGTAAATTTAACTTAGGAGATCCACACATAGAGACGTACACGCAGTTGCTGAAGTTTTATTCTTTAACAATGAATGAGTCTGATTCTGAAAATTCCCAAGTTTGTGGGAAATCCCAAATTCTGAAGTTGGAAATGGCTTTAAACTCTGACGCTGTTCTGGTGTTTGACCATCAGCGAGAACCTTGTATAACTTTGTCTGAAGTTACCCTTCTGTAATGTCATTGTCTGTAGGGTGGGTGTGTGGCTCCGGTAACACCTACAAACCACCCAGGGCATTTGGATGAAAAAATTCTGAGAAGTCTTTGGATGATGATGATTTTACAAGGTAGTTTTTAAAATAGCACTTTGAGGTTTGAGTGGTGTGGGTGTTTTTGTTTGTTTGCTTTTTCTTTGTCTCCTCTTGAAACATTGTTTAAAATGGTGATAAAATGCGTTCCTCTGGCCTTGTGCAGTTTTTCTAAGTGTATGGGGTTTGGGGGGTTTTTTTGGTAATGGTCTTTACTGGAGGTTCTTTGTTGCTTGCAAAGTTCATTCTGTATGTCAGTTGAATCTGAATTTAGTTGTAAAACACGAGGCCTTGGTTTGTTCCTGTAAATTGCTGGGTCATCTTGGTTGACTATACTATGAAATCTAGTATTTGGTGAACTCTGTAAGATAACTCTGCGTTAGAACAATTAGAGACAGTGTGGTGCCACTGGCTCCTTGTGGACAAGCCCTTTGGAAGCTGCACTTCTGCTTTAGTTCAGGGGGTGGTTAAAGTGCTGCAGAGGCTCAGACAAGGCAAAGGCCTCCCAGGTTCTGCCACACAGTTCACACGATCTGCTACATGCGGGGTTCTCCATCGTGCAGTGATGCAGTGGGATATTCACATCAACAAGGCTTTATTAAAATACTTGTCATTTGAATCCAAAGGTAACAGACAGACAACCTTCAGTTTTTTCAGGAAAAATATGTGTGGTCGTTTTATTATCAATTTAACATTGTCTTCTAAACCCAGACTCTGTTGTGGATTTAATTTTAAGTTGATCTCTGCTCAGTAAAATACTTAAACCTATGGTAGATTTTTGCTGCAAACAATGGCTTAGGTGAGACTTTTCTTTTTCATAGTTGTTTTCTGTTATGAGAAAGTAGAGATGTAAAGAAAACCAGGGGTGTTCTATGTATTAAAGCATCCCTAACTGTCACACCACCCGGTGGTTCCCTTGTCTGCCTCCTGCAGTTCCAGGTTCTGAGCAGTACCAGGAATTTGGATGTTCAGATCGTCTGACGTGGTAGGAAGGAGTACTTGAGTGTGTGTTTTATCTTTACCACTTACCTGGAGTAAAACAATAAATTTTTTTTTTTTTGCTTGTTTGGGTTTATTTGAAGGAATAATGTAATTCTAGTAGTGAATCAAAGGCAATTTTTTTACCCATTTCCTGAAGCCATAGTTATAGGCAAATAATAGTGTTTTTATCTGCAGTGAGAACATGTGTACATTGTGAGTGGTCCTGGTACAATGAAGTGTTGATTTCAACTATTTCACTTGTTCTGATTTCTGCTGTCATTTAGCTTGTGCCTTAAGTACTTAGTGAGCAGCCTTTTATTTATTTATTTTCTAAAAAAGGTACTGTAATACTCTTAAAGACGAAGCATTGCAAGTATTAAGTGATTGTGAATGTAGTGTCAGAGGATTAAAGCCCGGAGCTCACTTTCCCTGTGCAGATACAGTGGTTCCTTGTTCTGGTCAGTGTGATGCCGTGGAAGAGACTGATCACTGCAATATCTCCCTGCACAAACTGCCCTGAGATCCTGCTGATGGCCAGGCTGCAGCATCAGGCTTCAAGTCTCTTGATGTGAGTCCTTCTGTTTGAAACCCTCAGGGAAGAAGTGTACCTGTGATAGTGCCTGGAAGAGTTAACTTGTTCAGTTTTGAAATTAGGGCAATTTTTCTAATTGTGCTACTTCCAAGAGCTGTTCTGTTGTTGGTTTACCTTTCATATATGGGAGGTTCTGCTTTTGAGAGGCAAAAAAGTTCTGTAGGATTTAAAAAGATCAGTTTTTATAACACCGATTTCTGATCAGGTGTACATAGGGAGGTGGCCAAAGGTAATACCAGCAGTGGTGACTCTGAAAATCTTGGAGTAAAAAGCCTTGTTCACATTTTTTAATATTTGATTAAACAGCTTAGAAGGATTTCCTGGTACAGTTATTTGGGCACTAACAAATGGTCAGGCTATTGTAATATGTATGTTAAGCTCTCTCCAACGTTCAGGTGTAATCAGGATCCTGAACCTGGTATTAGCCCTCTCACTGATCATATGGGCCGGGTATATTGATGGAGTGACACTGAATGTCTGCAGGTGCCTGACTTGTCACACGCACGGCATCTCTGGGCATGTGAAGCAGGTGGAGTCTGCAGGTGTGCAAGGGTCAGCAGGTGTGTGTTGTATGAAAAAGGACCTGTCAGTCACACAGTGTGTTCCCTGGGTTTCGGTGAGAGCATTTCATGGGTAGAGCATTACACCAATGATCCTTCTCCCAGAGGCAGGGAAGGCGAATCACCGGGACACTGGTACCTGCCTAAAGTCACCAGAGAGTCCGCTGGCAGGAGCTGCCTCTGCATCTCATAAATCTCTTGTCCATTTTATGTCCACACAACCACAAGAAGACATTCGTATTGAATTATTTTCTTAAAAACTCTGGAAGTGCTGCTCTATTGTTACAGGCATTGTATTTCAGAATGCTTTCAGGTGTTTTCAAGCGTTATAATTCTCCATATTCAGAGAAAAGAGGAAAAACGCAGACCCCTTTTTTTTTCTTGCACCGAAAAAGGGTTTCACACCCAGATGCAAAATCCCCTCCCAAAGCAGATTTTACAGCTCAGTTATTAACCCCTGGAAAAGAATTCACACTGGGAGTGCTGACAGTTCCCTAATTACAGTGATTCTAATAGAACCCGTAATAATAAGGTAGCACCCAAGTTCGCTGAGCTGCTGTGTCAGCTGTCGAACCCAAGCTCACAGAAATCTCTTTCTGAGTGGAAATGTGGGGTGGTCCCATTCAGGGCTGGTTTGCATCTGCTGTTCTCGGTGAGCATGCTGGCTGATGTATGAAATGGTGTTTTCCTGCCGTTAGGGCTGCCTGGCCTGCTGCTGGAGGTGTGTCTGAACACAGCTGAGGTTATCTCTGCGCCTTTGAAACGAAACCCAGTGCATTCTTAGACTAGATAAACACCAGTGTTATTCTGGGCAATTGAGGAAGGATTAGCAGTGTTAAAAATGTTAATTTTTCTTTTTCGTTAAAAAGATCCTTAAGGCTAACTTCACTTTGAAGCAGCGGTATTTCAGTTACAGTGCAATAGTCTCCACAGCAACACTTGCCCACACGGGGTGGGAAACTGATACACCAGTGACCCAATTTTTCAAGGTCTGTCCACTTTCCATTCTGCTGTGTCATAAGCTAAAGATTTTTCCAACTTACTTTAGACTATAGAAACTAGTTAATGGAGTTGGACTTGGTGAGAGCAAGGGCCTTGAAGGGGCATTGCATGTGCAGTGCTGGAAGTTCCCCTGCGGAACAAATCCTGTCCCAGGTGAGCTGCCGTCCAGAAGTGAGCACTGGGTCACGCTGGGTGCTGTAGGCAGACCACAGTCTCTAGGAGCAGCTGATACTTGGACTTTTTTTCTGGGCTGTGAACACACTGCCAACACAACACCTGGTAGTGTCAAACCAAACATCTGAGCCTGGGTCCTTCTAAGAATTGACCTGATTGAGCTGTAACTGGTAGTCGGTGTGCTGCGAGACTTCTGGAGTAGGAGAAAGATAGAAAGGGTTGCTGCTAAAAACAAACATCTTCTGTGCTTGATTTTTAAAACATACTTTCAATATGGGATGAAAAAGTACATTTTTAGAGTAATTTTGTGTAGTAAACAGGCCATTTGAGATAACGGTGATGATAGTGTTGATGTGTCTTCAGGAGCTAATCTTTAACATAACGGCTTCTCTGATGGCTGCTCAGACAATCACATTGATCACTGAGTGCTGCTGAGACACAGACTGTGCTTCCAGCATTGATCCATGACAGCATGAGAATACTTTGGGTAAGTAGTCATGTATAAAATTAACTGCAGTTTTATTTTTCAAGTGATGTAATGTCAGGAAAATTAAAGAAGTCTTCACCCATATCAAAAAAATCAGTTTTATTTCATATTTATTGATTATAGTGTTTTAATTAGCATGACTTCATTTCTAAAAAATTAGCAAAATTGTATTGTTTTCCTGAAAGTAAGCAGTTAAGTACTAACTGAAACATAGTTAAATTTCTTTGGCTCTTAGAGCTGGAAGGAACAAGTTGTTTTTGCAGGTGGATTCATAAACATGGCTGTAATATCCAATAATGCAAAGTCTCTTTTCTTTTATGTTATAAATTAAGACAAATGCCAGGATCTGGTTTTGGTGCTACTGGATGTCCTCTCCTGCTAACATTCATTTGGGGGAAAAACGACTGGAAAATGCTGAATAAAGCTTGAAGGCCTGAAGCCATAGGCTGGGGCTCTCCCAGACAGCTGCTGCTTCAGCTGCAGCCATTGAGAACCCTCCGCAGAGCTGCCTCGGAAGGGCCAGGCGCTGCCTTGGGCTGGCAGCCGTTTTTAGGCTGTTCTAAAAGCCGGTGGGAGAGCAGTGCTTACCCTGGAGTCCAGGCTGGGAGCGCTGTGTGCAGGTCATTGCTGCTGACCTAAATCCCAGCCCTGGGGTTCAGTGCTGTGCAGTGTGTGTGCTGCACAGCTCAGGGGGCAGCAGGCAGTCACTGCTAGTGCTTTGGGACTGGTACCACCAAAACTGCAGGTCAGGGGGAGACACGAAGGGAAAAGCTCTGCTGTGCCCTGCAGCCACTTACAGCTGCTGTACAGTTTTCTTACTGTTTCTGTTTGCCATGTCCTGATGGCTGTGGTAGTATGGTGTGTGCTATTTAAAGCTGACTGATAAACCAGAGCCAACCCAAGGTGTTGCAGGATCCCACTTCTCTTGTCCCTTAATCAGCAGACAAGCCATTGCCGTAATGTGGTGGGACAAAATTTCTTGTCCTTTCATGTTGCATCACAGCGAGAACAATGCAAGAATAGATCTCTGTCAATTTTTTCAGTACTTCAAGCTAAAATATCTCAGTTATTTTAAAATGTTCATTTTGAGATGTCAGTGATGATCCATGAGGCTGGGAAGATTCTTAATTTATGAAACCAGTTTGGCTGTCACATCTCACTTTTCAAACTTAATGGATTCAAATTCCAAGTTATTTTTCCCTTGCATTCTGAGTCGCTCATTTTATTTTGTTGATCTGTGATAGAGAAGGTGGCTGAAATAAAACTAGAAGAAAAAAAGCAAAAATTATTAATGTCCAGGTGATAAGGATATGTTCTTGCCCTTATCTCTTCTTCTCGACACCCCTCACCACCTTTAGCCTCACTTTTTTCTGCTTTCCATGCTTCCAGTTTGAAACTGGGTTTTTTATCTTTTTGGTCTGCATTTTCTTCCTGTTGCTCTTTGCTGTGCTCAGATCCTGGTTCTAAAGAGATGGTGAGTCTTATTTTCAGCACTCGATGACTGACAGTGGAATTTCTTTGATGAGGCAGACTGTGCCTGTAGAGTCTGTTCTTTGGCTCTGGCACCAGTACAAGCTTTCCCGAGGGCTCGCTGCTGAATGTGATGCTCATCTCTAGTCTAGACAAAACCTTGGCAACTTTGTTTCATTTACTGTCTCTTTTACATTTCCTTCCCTGTATATCCAAACACTGATATTGCTTGGAGTCATGTTTAGAATATTTAGTACAAGCAATTAGAGAGCTTTTTGGCTACTGTCTTTTTATTTTTAGAATCTCTGTGAGGCAGAGTGAGGGAGTTACCTCTGGGGAGTGCAGCCGTCAGCATGTGTTTTAGATTCCATCTGTGGCAGAACTGAATTTCTGCATGGCTCACCAGACCAACCTGCAGCCAGAGGACTGGCTCTAAAGAAATCCATGCTTCTGGTTCCTGAGGTCTTTGACTCAGTCCTGAGTATTCTGGCAGTCATAGCCAGAACACTTCAGTGTTTTGTGGTGGGTCTTTTTGGTTTGTTTTGCCTTTTTTTCCGCACCAGGAGTGGGACAAATAAAAATGCTATTAAAGAAAAAGTACAAAAAACTTCAGTGCTGGTAGTGGGTCATTACCACAGGTAGTTACAAACTGTACAACAGAAAGAAATTTGCTTGCTTTTGAAATGTGAACCATCTTCTAAATGTAATAAGGGCACAGAGAAGTACGCTGTGTTGAGAAGTGACCCTACTTGTTTGGAGAGCAAAGCACGGAAAGGCAGCCCTGCAGCTGGGGGTCAGCTGGGACCCACTGAAGCCAGGAGCAGGCTGTTGGGTGCCCGCCGCGGGGGCTGCAGGAGCCGGTGGTGCTGGGGCCAATCCTCCAGCCCAGGGGGGCTCTTGCCAGAGCCAGCAGGTTCTGCGGAGGGCAGCGTGCCTGGGCAGCGAGCTCTGGCCCAGCACTGCTCTGCTCTGGGCAAGGGCAGCTGCTTTTGTAGGACAGTGTCACTGGCACAGAGACTCAGACGGGGCAGATGGCACTTGCTGGATGTTTTCCTGAGATTTCTGGCACAGCAGAAGTTGTCTCCAAGAGTCTGACAAAGTTGCCCGTGTAATCCGTTTGTGTTTGTCAGTGCAAGGAAAACAGATTTTTCAGTGTTTTTAATTTGCCTTTAAATAGAGAATAGGAAAAAAAGATCCTAACTCTGTATTTTTTTGTCAGACAACAGCTTAGAACCAGAGAAGAGATACTTATGAGTAAAATAAAACATTCAAATTACCTTAGTGGATCATTGGCAGCAAATTATGTTTCTGTGTTTAAAAACAATGACGTATTTTGATTTTTAATTGGAACTGGGCACGCAACTCCTTGAGGTTTTTTGAAAGCTTCACCATTCCCAAGTGCCACCTTCAGAGATGTACACATTACAGAACAGGTTAAACTGCCCCTTCAGTTTTCTGCTTGAAATGTGTCATAACAGTTCAGTTTATTTTGTTCAAAACCTGTAAATATAAAGGTTGTGATGGTAAGTAACAGAGCTTTGTCTCTCTGCCAAAAAGGCACTCAGTAGCATCTTGCATTGTCACTACAGATTTTGGACATAATAAAAAAGTAAGCAGTACTAATAATGACCATAGCAAAAACTGATCAATAACACCACTCTATAGATATCCTAATAGCAATTAAAGTGGGAAGTTCATGGTAGTTTTTAATTTTGCAAGGGAAAAAGACTCACTGAGTAAATGCTCGCTATTCCTCTGTGAAACTTCTTGTGAAGGGAGAGCAGCACGAGCCAGAACTGTGGCCTGATTTCACATGTACATCCAACTTCCATCGTGGCTTCGAAGTGTAGAACGGAGAGTCACATGCAGCTGGTTTCTCCATAGCTAGAAAAGTTAGAAACAGAGGGATTTCTGTATTTTCAGAATGACCTCTTGTACTAAGCTACACATTTTCCCCAAAGCATTGTTTAATAAATCTGACACACTAATGGAGTAACTTAAGGTCTGCAGGGAAATGAAATAAAACTTGTCATCTTTTAAACTCTTTTAACCCTGATCTACAGCTTCTGAAAGAGCACTGGGGACGGGGGAAACGGATTTTTGTGGGCTTTGCAGTGAAAGAATAGGTAGCATTATCAAATGAAAAGAGCGTGTTTGTGTTGGTCAAAAATAACCATTGCATGCTTGTGGCTAGGCGTGTTCTTAGGAGGATTGATGCTTAAGTCACTGAAAGGAAGGAGAAGAAGAAGTAATGACTAGAGAAGAAGTTAGTATTAAATTGGAATGAAACTAAACAGAAATCATAGGCTACTATAAAGTTAGTCCTCCAGCATTCTGGAAAAGTCCTACTAAACTGAGAGTCCGAGTCCTGTTTCTGTTCTGTTATTTATGTAAGTGAATGGTGTATCTTAATCCAATTTTAAATGAGGGAAGAAACCTCCAGAACTGCTACCAATTTAACTTTATCTTGAAAGTCTTAGTGTGTTTTACCTGAAAAGTTGAGTTGCGAAGGAGCCTGCCTGGTGAGCTGCAGGAGGCGTGTAACACTAGCTTCTGGCTGTGCGTCCTTCAGAACGTGTTTAAAACGTGTCTGAGATACAGATGATTGGCCCGTGCTGTGTATTCTCAGTGGGTCAAGGAAAATACTGTTTCCTGAGCAAATTAGTATTTTTGGCTCTTTTTTTGGTGTGAAGAGAGGTGAAGGACTGCTATGTTCCAATGCTGGGTATAAGTTAGATTCCTTTCTGGCTGACACAGATTTTATTAATGACACGTACTTGTAAATCCTGTTCGGGTAAATGGAGCAGTTAGAAGATCAGCATCACAGAACATCACAGCCATCATTTAGATGCCAAGAGGTTTTTCCTTCATAAATAGACAAGAAGGGCAAAAGAGCAGTCCGGGGTCATGAAAGAATACTTGGAGTGATACGCGTTCATATGGTTATCATGGAGCAGTTAGGATCACAGTCTGTATCTCAGTTTCCTGCTCTTTCATAATTACAGTGTGACGTTTAGTTACAAATCCTTATTCATATTGGTATGCTCAGCCATCGTTTACTGAAAGAACCAGGACAGTAATTAAATCAGGCACACTGCCTTTCTTTTCTCCTTTGATTTTATACGTACATTGAAATGAAATGTCTTTTTTAATAATAATATCTGCAAGCAGAAAATAAATGTAATCATAATCATTGTGACAAATCAAAGCATACCATCCTATTTAAAGCAATTCTGCATTTTTAGATGGCAAGGGTTAAGTAGGGTGCCAAGTGCTGCTTTTCTGTCCTGCTTTGTGAGTGTACCGGGTCTGGCTGAGCCAGAATTGGTTTTCCCCTGTAGCAGCCCTCATGGTGCTGTGTTTTATGTTGGGAGCTGGCAGGGTGTTGATAGCACACTGGTGTTGTGGCTACTGCTGAGTGGTGCTTACACAGCACCAAGGCTCTTTCTGACATTTCCCCCCCCCACAGTGGGACGGGGTGGGCAAGATCTTGGGAGGGGACACAACCAGGACAGCTGACCCGAACTGACCAAAGGGATATTCCAGACCATATGACGTCTGCTCAGTATAAAGCTGGGAGAAAGGAGGAAGGGGGTGGGGTCACCCTTCGTCCTCCAAGGCAACCACTACGCGTATCGGAGCCCTGCTTCCTGAGAAGGCCCGACATCGCCTGTTAATGGGAAGTAGAGAATAAATCTGTTTTCCTTTTTTTGCTTCCGCACGCGGACCTTTGCTTCGCTTTGCTTATATTAAAACTGCTGTTGTTTTACCCACAAGGGTTGGGTTTTTTTTTTCCTTTCTTATTTTCTTTCCCGTCTTTGCCCTGTTGAGAAAAAAAGGGGAAGGGGGGGGGGAAGTGATAGAGCGACTTGGTGGGTACCTGGCATTTAGCCAAGGTCAAACCACCAGAGTCTTTTTTGGCGCCCAACGTGGGGCGGGACAACGGCAGTTTATATTAATTGTGCTATAGCTATAGCAGTTAGTAAGCGACAAGCTCTTGTGCTGGTCACGGGTTTGTTTATTGCTCTGCTTTTCTTTATTTTGCTAAGCTCGGGAACATGCTGGAAGAAATTGGGAACATCATGAGTGGTTTTATTCTGCAAGCTCCCGAAGTACTTATTAATTCTTATGTTAGCTCTTTGATACTGTTCATTGATGCTATTTGCCTATTGTGGGCTGTGTGGAGCTCATTAGGTTTTTGGTGTAAGAGAAGGCAAATTTTGGGTGAGAGAATACCAAAATGTGCCCTGAGGCGGCCTGTCCCTGGGTGGCAGGGGGAGTGGAAGGATTTGGGCAGATTCCTAGGACGGTTATCACCTCCTGTAGCCTGGGATCTTACCCCTGAACAGGCAAGCAACCCCGCAAAATTGACACAACACCTGATAGAAGGGTGCCTTGTCTATCCCGATGAAAATCAGCAACTCCTAGCGCTGTACTGGGGCCTGGCCTGTGCTTATCAAGCTGCAGTTCAGTGCTCTCAAAGGACTGTGGTGGAGATGGGGACTCAAACAAAAACAATAACAGCAGAGATTGCCCCAGTAGTAAAAAAGAAACAGTGGACAAGGAGAACAACAGGTCCATACCCTCAATTAATAAGGGACGAAAAAGAAGAGGAAGAAGCGGGTCCTTCAGCAAAGGGGTCAGAAGAGGGAATAACAGAGCTCAAACAGGAGGCAGAAACTACCCGGTCCCTGACATCATCAGAACTGCGAGATCTGCGGAAAGACTATAGCCGCCAGCCGGGTGAGCGGATTGCTGCCTGGCTGCTTCAATGCTGGGATAATGGGGCTGATGCTCAGCAGCTGGAAGGTAAGGAAGCCCAACAGCTGGGTTCCCTTGCTAGAGATCGAGGAATTGAAAGGGGAATTGGAAAAGAAACAGGAATTTGCAGTCTGTTGAACGGTTCCTTTCAAGTGTTAAAGTAAGATATCCCTTCAAGGAAGATCTTACGGACAACTCCCCAGGGAAGTGGACTACTGCAGATGAAGGTGTGCAGTACCTGAGAGAATTAACAGTGCTGGAAGTCATCTATGGTGATCCAGATAATGATGAAGCCCCTAAAAATCCAGAGGATGTCCTGTGCACACGGGCCATGTGGAGGAAGGTGATTAAAGGTGCACCATCCTCGTATTCTGCTGGCTTGGCTGCGATGTACTATCCAGAAATGGATGTGGGAGAAGGACTAAGATGTACGCCAACTGTGGAGGCAGTCTCTTCCTGGCTTCAGAACTTTGAAGAGAGTCTTGGTACCTCCTCATCTCTACGGGCGAGTGCCTTAAATGTCAGGAGCACCCCAAGAAATCAGTTCTCTTCCACCCCAGTCAGAGGGAAAGGGAAACCTAGGCGCATGACACGTGGCGAACTTTGGTTCTTCCTGCGTGACCAGGGGGAGGACATGAGGAAGTGGGATGGTCAACTCACCTTCAAGTTGGAAGCTCGTGTACATGAATTGCGAGGAAAGACCCCTGCCAAGAAGACATCCAAGAAGGTTGTTAATGTAGCTGGTGTGAAACCTCAAGAAAGTAATCAGCGATCTCCCAGATACAGGAAGACTGAGATCACCTCCCTTGGCCCTGATGAAGGAGTCTCCGGCCTGGCACGGCAAGGGTCAGACAGTGAATACTCTGACCAAGAACAGGAATAGAGGGCCCCTGCCTCCAGCCAGGAGGAGGAAAGGGATGATCGGGTGTATTGGACAGTGTGGATTCGATGGCCTGGCACATCAAATCCACAGAAGTACCAGGCTTTAATCGACACCAGGGCAAAGTGTACATTAATGCCATCAGGTTATAGAGGGGCAGAACCTATCTGGATCTCAGGAGTGACAGGTGGATATCAAGAACTGTCAGTACTGGAAGCCGAGGTTAGCTTGACCGGGGACGAGTGGGAAAAACGTCCCATTGTAACTGGCCCAGAAGCCCCTTGTATCTTGGGCATTGACTACCTCAAGAGGGGGTATTTCAAAGACCCAAAAGGATACCGATGGGCTTTTGGTGTGGCCAGTGTGAACACAGAGAAAGTCAAACAGTTGTCTAATCTGCCTGGCCTCTCGGAAGATCCTTTTGTTGTAGGACTGTTGCGAGTTGAAGAACAACAGGTGCCAATTGCTATGAGGACCATGCACCGACGGCAGTATCGCACGAACCGAGACTCTCTGGCTCCCATCCAAGAACTGATCCGTCAACTGGAGACCCAAGGTGTCATCAGTAAGACACATTCGCCTTTTAATAGCCCAATATGGCCAGTGCGAAAGTCTGACGGAGGGTGGAGGTTGACAGCAGACTATCGTGGCCTGAACGAAGTGACGCCACCACTGAGTGCTGCTGTACCAGATATGTTAGAGCTCCAATATGAACTGGAGTCAAAGGCAGCCAAGTGGTACACCACAATCGACATCGCCAATGCATTCTTTTCAATTCCTTTGGCAGAAGAGTGCAGGCCACAGTTTGCTTTCACGTGGAGGGGTGTCCAATATACCTGGAATCGACTGCCCCAGGGGTGGAAGCACAGCCCCACTATTTGTCATGGACTAATTCAAACTGCACTGGAAAAGGGTGATGCCCCTGAACATCTACAGTACATCGATGACATCATTGTGTGGGGCAACAAGGCAGAAGAAGTGTTCAAGAAAGGACGAAAAGTAATTGAGATTCTTCTGAGAGCTGGGTTTGCCATAAAGAAAAGCAAGATCAAGGGACCAGCACAGGAGATTCAGTTCTTGGGAATAAAATGGCAAGATGGACGCCACAGGGTTAATTCTACTCAAAATTATGCCTCCTCAGAGTGCTATGAGTGATAGTTTCTTGGTGCTTGAGGCTATAGCCAGAAAACTTGAGGTGTAGCAGGTAAGTCTCCCTTTGTTTGTAAGTGGGAATGGTGTCGGGCTGTCATTGTCACTTGATGTATTTTCTTTCTTGGTAACAGGCAGATGCTGGAATAAGCCCGCATGTTTTCCCCTCAGCTCGTCCAGGCTCAGCCACTAAAGATGCTGGAGCAGGGATGAGGCGGTCAGGCTCCTGTGAACGGTGACTGCTTCCAGTCCTTGTGTGGTACCATGTCTGCTGCCTCCCGCCATGGTTCCCAAGGGACACACGGCTCATTCTGTAGTGCTGTTACTTCCTTTAAGGATCTGTTCCTAAGATAATTCTTCAGTTCCCTTTCTCTTATTTTTCAGTTATTATTCCTTATTCTCATTGTTCTTTTACAGGGCTGTGTCAAACTATACAAAACCCATTACTGTTGTATGGTTTTACAAAATATTTTTTCAGCTACATTTGAATTTTATTCTTTCCTTCTACCATTTGTTTGTGGTCTAATTTTTTTTAATGGCAGGGTAATATTTCTTGATGTATTAACAGTCCTCCTCTAACCAGTCAGAGTAGCGCATATTCATTTTGTTGTAACGCTTTTGCTCTGCTTCCTTAATTTTTTTGGTTTTGATTGTATTTTAATCCCTTTCCCTTTGTCCCGCTTTTGATCTTATTTAAATTTTGAGCTGTCCGTTGTAAACAGTTGTCTATTATGTTGTTAGTCTTTTGTTTTTGAGGAGCTGTAATGGATTATTTATGCCTCCTATGTATCTCTGGGACTCTCTGCTTCTACTTTTTCCACAGAAGTAGATTTGAATTCTGTTTTCACTTATTTCTGAATTATTTTCCCCACATGTACTTGAAATCCAAGAGGCTCAAAGTCTTCTGTTGTATGGGTTCAATGACAGTACAGTATCTCTTGGTCAGCAACCTTTGTTACTTTTCAATTCCATACCTTTCTCTATTAGTAAGAGGTTATTTAGAATTTATTTTCCTTTTTATGGATTTACCATACTTATATTCTGCAACTCCCCCTTCAGCCATAGATTCTTTCAGTATTAGCCTTTTTATTAAAGAAACTGAAAGCTTAGAATTCAGCTAGCGATTGTGAACATGTAAACTCTGATTTGAATTTTTGGTTCTTCTGTAGGTTTGTGAAATCTTGGATCAAATTGCTAAACTTGTCAGAGGGTGCTATGCAAGTTGAGCACAAACTAAAGCACTTTGAATTCAGACGATCTTTCTTAGTCTCAATTCCTCACCTGTAAAATAGGGTGAGTATTTCTAAACTTTGTAGTCAGACTTTATGGCTTTTAAGCAAGAATTCTTCTAGGAATTTATACTAAATTTATACATCTGTTGTGTCCTCTAAAACCAATTCAGGGATTTTTGATTTGCTGATTTTCCCTTTTTTTTTAATGATTGTGCATGTAAATCTGCTAACAGGACTTCTAAATGATTTTTTTATTTGCCTTGTAAAATGTAGGGCTTAATCCGTTATCAAGCGTTCAGTACATATTTGTAAACTACAGGCTAGAACTAAAATACTGTATTTGTATCACTACTTTTTTTTTAACTGTTGTAAATTCACAGGGAATTGTGAAGAGAGGTGAAGTTGTGTTCGAGGCTGCCAGAAGCCGCAGAATCCCAATCCTGATGGGAACACCTGGAGGTGACCAGAAGAGGACAGTGAGGATTGTTGCCGATTCCATCCCTGACTTGCCTGACCTGGGGCTTATTGACAAGGAGCTGGCAACCAGTGGAGCTGGAAATCCCAAGGTAGAACAGATGATTAGAGACTCTACTAAAGCCTTAAGCAACTTGTCACTGCAATGACAACTTACTGCATTTTAGGAAGCAGCTTCCTGGTTTAGGAGCAGGAAGTCTCCATATCATTATCAGGGTTAATATAACATATTTAAAAAGGACTCAACGTGCCAGTAAAATAACAGAGTAGAGATAATATGCAGTCACAGAATAATTGTGTCTAATTTCTGAAGCTATCTTGAGCAAAGGCAACAAGTCCTTCTAAGGTATTTGAGACATACACTCAGGGGTACTGTCTTTCAGTTTATAATACTACTGTAGAAAACTCTGATTGCTTCTCTTATTGTTATGGGTTGTCTGTTATGTTGAAAGAACTACGTAGCTGGTATCCAAAGACTGTCCCAGACCTATTTCAGATGATGCAGTTCAGACTGTGGTGGGAGAAAGGACTAAACTACTGGCATTTTTTTTAGATACTGCATTTTATTGATTGCTTTTTTTATTGCAATATTTTTATAAAATGGGTTCTGTGCGGGCTTCAACTGTCAGTTCAATACTAAAGTTCAGTGCAATACTATAAAAAACAGTTCAGTTGGTAGGCTTTTTAAGCCATAGCCTATTAGAATGAAAGTTCATTAATTTATACTTTATTCCTGTTGTTGATAGTGACTTAAATCCTGCTTATAAACACCTTGAGAAATAAAATATGAACTGCCTTTGGCTCCATATGCAAATGAGCCATAAGGGCTCAGCATTAGCAGTCTAGTTTTTGCCTCCTGCATATAAAAGGCAATAGTTACTTGTAAATCACAGAGTAAAGAAACTACAATAAAATGAAAACTGGTTTTAGAGTTCTGCAAATTCCCGCAGAAAACCTGTAGAACTATAGGGTATCTTTTATTATTGCCAGCTTGTCATGTATAAAACAGGGAAGAGTAAATCTTGATTTTTTTTTTTTTTTTTTCCCCCCCAACTAGTGCTGTGTTTTTCACTTGCCTGAAGAGTAACGGTACTCATAGTTGCAGTCATAGTTTGTAACCAAATTGTTCATATTTACAGATAAAAATACAGTGAAATTTCTACATTAAGTTAATGTGCTAACTTTATATGGGAGCTTCTAGGAGGACTTCGGAACAAAATAGTGTATTCAAAAGCAAATTCAGTACACTAACTGTAAAGTTTGGGTTTATTTAAGCTGGTATATTTTGCATTAGGTACTGTTTGTAGCATTGGGTTGTAAACATACTAAACTGTATATTTTTCAAGAGCTTTTTTAAATTCCAAGTATTCACTGGTTTGTAGTGTAAGTTTCACGTCATATTTAGGTTTGAGCCTTTCTATGAAGGAGCACCAGTATTTTCCTTGCAGTAGAATTGGTGTGTAAGCTGTTTAAGGAATGTTTAATTCTAATTAGAATACTTACCTCACTTAGTGTTAATTTTTAGATTGGGCTTTGTTGATTGTAAGAACTTGCATAATTGCTATAAATATCTGCTTTAAAACAGATTTGACATATTGCACGAATCTTGAGTTGTAACACTGTTATTGAAAAGCACTTTTAAATTTCTTACTAGAAAGACCATCAGAGTACAACTAATGTTGAGATTTATTTTTTCTATACTGTCTGATGTTACTGAAAGATGTTATTCTTTCATATATTTTTTATAAAATTATAAATTACATTTCTATAAACTAAAACCCTGTCATAGTACCATATGGTCTTTTCCAAAACATTTTCTGTTTGTGTTAACATGTTTATATTATTTTCCCTTGGTGGAGATTAAAATGATGTTGAACAATGCTGACTGACTTTCACTTTCTTTTCACTTCCCGTGTATCTTGGCTGTCAAAAACTTCAAATGGAACAGTTTATTGGAAAGACAAGGAGATGTGTTTTTCATAGTTAATGTAACTGATACTGCAGTGAGTCTTAAGGGTGAGTAGTACAAGGTTTGTCAACGGCGAATGACTTCTCTAAGAGTTAATGTGTTGACCTCTTAAGGTGAGCTTGGAAGTTCTGTATCCAAATACTTTTTAAGATGTCATCGTAGGGGGTTAAAGTCACTTTATAATTCCAAGTTATGTGCCATTACCTATGTTGTTGAAAGTCCTGTTTTAATTATTTCATTGTTACAGGTGTTAAACTGTAAACTAAGTGTCTGTTAAGCTGCGGTAGTTTGTTAGAGGTCTTTTATAGATCAGCATCTCAGAGAACCAAACATTTGCAGCAGAGCCTGCTAGTTTTCAGACTCACCGGTAAAATTTGTGATTGTTAAGCAACAGCCACACTGACTGCATTTTCAGTGTTCATTGTAAAGTTAGAATTGGTGAACAGGTAACTCCTTCGTACTTTTCAAAAATTTTGATTTAGTGTCATATTTGACTTGGTTGTTAAAACCAAAATATTAATTTCTACACATTAACAAACTGGTCCAAGATAAATGTGTACTATGTTTCAAAAAGAAGTGGTGAAACCATTTCTAAGTTGAATTTAGACCACAGATACTGTACGATTCACAGCTCAGCTTTATTGAGATTGCCTGGCTGTAAAAGGAAGGAAATTGATGTAACATGTCCTTGGATCCATTTATGTTTAAGGGGAAAAAACCCCAGTTATTCTTTCTGAAGATGGAATAAATCAGTGATCATTAGGCAAAGTTCACTGAAAATTTCATCATGGAAACCTTGCCTTGACCTACCACCATCAAAATTTTTAGCTTTGACAAGAACTTTTGTGGAACACGAAGACCTATGAAAGTCTCCTAGGAGAATGCCATATAGCCACAAACTTTATGGGGGAAAAGGGTTTTGTTGGGTTTTTTTTAATTGCAGTGGTAACTATAAAATCCTCCCATAATAGGAAGGAGTGTTTCAGAACTGATGCCCTAACTTACAACCAAAAAATTATCTCGAGGAAAGATCTAGTAGGTCTTGTCTTTCATAATAAGGCATTAGTTTGACTCAAATTACTTAGAAAACAGAGAGGATTGTTCAATAGCTTATAGTTAATGTATGAACATGCATTTCTTGCTAGTCATCCATGAGTGAAATTTATTTAAAAAATAAACTGAAAAGTTGGTGTTTTCGTCTATTTGATTTGACAGTTGGCGCATCGAGCTCCAGCCCCCCTTGCCTCTCTGACAGCTGACACGCAGTGTAGAGCTTGGCACTGGAAACACTGGGTGTTGTGCTTACACTGGCTAAATCCTAGCTTTAGATGGTAATAGCAATCTCTTTCATGCTGAAGGTATGATTTTTTTTTGTTTGTTTGTTTGACTTTGGTGTTTTCATTGTGAAGTCCCAGACTTGTATCATGAATACAAGGAAGAATTTGAGTCACACTTTTAACCGTTGAGCATGCCTTCATTCATCCCCTGATGACATCTGTACTTTGTTGAAATCCCCTTTGCAGTTCCCCTTTGTTATCTCCAAGGTTTCTTTGGTCTCCAAGGCCCGCTCAGGACTCCTCCGCTCCCATTGCCAAGCTCTCGTGAGGGCTCTTTGAGCTCCTTTTTTCCATTTGGAACCCTTCCTGCATCCGCATCTGTTACCCCAGTCGGTCTTTCTGTCCTCCCATCCATTCGGTGCACCTCCATTCAGTTCCCCGGCCCCGTGAGGACATCTCTACTTTGTTTGATTCCCTTTTGAATTCGTTGCATCCCCGAGACTTCTTTGGTCTCTCTAATCCCCGTGACAATGCCTCTCGTTTTGCCAGAACCTTTTCTGAAACCATCTTTGTGCTCCAGAGCCATCTATTTGTTTTCCATCTTATCACATGTCTTATTTGGTATCTGGTATCCCAAAGACGTGTGTCGTCAGCTTAGATCTCTTCCGGAGTTTTTCAGAGAAGAGGATCACCTTCATATGTTATCAATAAATCTCCTGTGGGGGTGTTTGTCATGTTTTGCAATTTATTTTTGTTCTAGCAACTTAGGTGTTAGTTAGGCTGGTTCATACAGTTTCTGATACATGTCATGCAATTCCGTGGTTCTTTATCTATTCTGTCCTTTGGGACTCTTACGGGAGTTAATCAGAATGTCAAGGTCACTCTGAATTGTTGGCAATGTACAGTAAATAATTTATATTGCAGCCTGTGGTATTTCTGAGAAGGAAATCTTATAGGATCTAATTCTGCTTTGTTCTTTACTCCTATCTAGAACATGGTTTTGTTAGAAGTTAGGTCGTGTGCGTGGTCTTGCTAGAAAAGAAGCGAACCCAGTAGCATTTTTGTTTTTCACAGGAAACTAAAGCACATCATTTAGGATAATGATATCGCTATTGCATGTAGCCAACTACTTCCCGACATCACCCCCCCAAGAGAGATGACAACGACAGCACCGCCACAACACAGACGATGACATGGGCCCACGCCCCCCCCGACAGGCGACGACTTCGGCCCCACCCCCCCCCAAGAGAGGCGACAACCTCACCCCCCCGCCCCCAAAACCAGGCGATTGCACCGCCCCCCCCCCCCACCTAGGGGCGACATCGCCCCCCCCAACACAAGCGACGACTTTGCCCCACCCAAAGACAGGCAACGACCTCGCGCCCCCCCCCCCACAAGAGAGGCGACACCGCGCACCCCCCCCACTCATCAAGACAGAGGACATCACCCCCCCGACCCCACGAAATGCGACGACCTCACCCATCCCCCCCCCCCGAAGACAGGCGACCTTGCCCCCCCCCACCTCCGAAGAGAGGCAACGTTGTCCCCCCCCCGCCCGTCCCCCCCCCCCCCCCCCAAGACAGGCGACGACCTCACCCCACCCCCCCTCCCCGCAAAAGACAAACGACATCGGCACCCCCCTCCGCAAGACAGGCGACGACTTCGACCCCCACCCCCACCCCCAAGACAGGCGACGATTTCAACCCCCCACCCCCACCCCCGGATAGACGACGACCTCGCCCCCCCCCCCCCCCCCCCCCCACCCAAGACAAGCGACGACCTCGGCACCCCCCCCCCCCAAGACAGGCGACATCGGCACCCACCCCCCCCAAGACAGGCGACGACATCGCCCCCCCCACCCCCCCAATACAGGCGACGACTTCAGCCCCCGCCCCCCCCCCAGGATAGACGACGACCTTGCCCCCCCCCCGCCAACACAGGCGACGACTTCCCCCCCCCCCCCAAGACAGGCGACAATTTCAGCCCCCCTCCCCCAGGATAGGTGACGATTTCAGCACCCCCCCACGAAGGATAGACAATGACCTCGCCCCCGCCACCCAAGACAGACGACGACCTCGACCCCCCCCCCCCCACGACAGACAACGACCTCGACCCCCCCCCCCCCAACACAGACGATGACCTCGACCCCCCCCCCAAGACATGCAACGACATCGCCCCCCCCACCCCAGACAGACGATGACATCGCCCCCCCCCCCCCCCCAAGACAGGCGACGATTTCAGGCCCCCCCCTGCAGGATAGGCGACGATTTCAGCCCCCCCCCCCAGGATAGACGATGACCTCGCCCCCCGCCCCCCAACACAGGCGACGACTTCACCCCCCCCACCCCAAGACAGGAGACAATTTCAGCCCCCCCCCCCGAGGACAGGCGACGGTTTCAGCCCCTCCCCCCAACCCCAAGCATAGACGATGACCTTGCCCCTGCCCCCCAAGACACACGACGACATCGGCGCCCCCCCAAGACAGACGCCGACATCGCCCCCCCCAAGACAGGCGACGACCTCGGACCCCCCCCCCCCCCCAAGACAGGCGACGACATCGCCCCCCACCCTCCAAGACAGGCGACATCGGCACCCACCCCCCCCCCAAAGACAGGCGACGATTTCAACCCCCCACCCCCCCCCCCAGGATAGAGGACGACCTCGCCCCCCCCACCCAAGACAAGCGACAAGCTCGGCACCACCCCCCCTCCAAGACAGGCGACGTCGCCCCCCCCCCCCTCCAAGACAGGCGAGGACTTCGCCCCCCCACCCCCCCCAAGACAGGTGACAACTTCAGCCCCCGCCCCCCCCCCAGGATAGACGACGACCTCGCCCCCCCCCCCCCAACACAGGCGACGACTTCACCCCCCCCACCCCCAGGATAGGCGACGATTTCAGCCCCCCCCCCCAAGGATAGAAAATGACCTCGCCCCCGCCACCCAAGACAGGCGACGACCTCGACCCCCCCCCCCCACGACAGACGACGACCTCGTCCCCCCCCAAGACAGAAGACGACCTCGCCCCTCCCCCCCCAAGACATGCAACGACATCGCCCCCCCCCCCCAACCCCAGACAGACGACGACATCGGCGCCCCCGCCCCAAGACAGGCGACGACTTCGCCCCCCCCCCACCCCAAGACAGGCGACAATTTCAGGCCCCCCCCGCAGGATAGGCGACGATTTCAGCCCCCCCCCCCCCCCCTCCCCCCCAGGATAGACGATGACCTCGCCCCCGCCCACCTAAGACAGGCGACGACATCCCCCCCACCCCAAGACAGGCGATGACTTCGATCCGCCCCCCCACGACAGACGACGACCTCGACGCCCCCCGCCAGGACAGGCGACGACGTCGCGCTCCCCCCGCCCACCCCCGAAAGGCGATGACCTCGCCCCCCCCCCAAGACAGGCGACGACCTTGCCCCTCCCCAAAGACAGAATACGACATCGCCCGCCCCCCAAGACAGGCGACATCGCCCTCCCCCCCCGCCGAAGACAGGCGACTTTGCCCCCCCCCCAAGACAGGCGACGACATCGCCCCCCCCTTCCAAGACAGGCAACGACATCGACCTCCCCCCCACCCCAGACAGACCACGACATCGGCGCCCCCCCGCAAGACAGGCGACGACCTCGCGCCCCCCCCAACACAGGCGACGACTTCACCCCCCCCACCCCAAGACAGGCGACAATTTCAGCCCCCCCCCCCAAGACAGGCGACGATCTCGCACCCCACCCCTCCCCCCAAGACAGACGATGACCTCGCCCCCCCCAAGACAGACGACGACCTCTTCCCCCCCCAGACAGAAGACGACCTCGCCTCTCCCCCCCCAAGACATGCAACGACATCGCCCCCCCCCCACCCCAGACAGACGACGACATCGCCCCCCCTCCCCAAGACAAGCGACGATCTCGCACCCCACCCCTCCCCCCAAGACAGGCGACGACCTCGCCCCCCCCAAAGACAAGCGACGAACTTGCCCCCCCCCACAAGACAGACGACGACATCGCCCCCACCCCCCAACACAGGCGACGACATCGCCCCGCCCCCCCCAAGACAGGCGACGACTTCGCCCCCCCCCACCCCAAGACAGGCGACGATTTCAGGCCCCCCCCGCAGGATAGGCGAAAATTTCAGCCCCCCCCACCCCCCCCAGGATAGACGATGACCTCGCCCCCGCCCCCCAAGACAGGCGACGACATCCCCCCCACCCCAAGACAGGCGACGACCTCGACCCCCCCTCCCCAAGACAGGCAATGACATCGATCCGCCCCCCCACGACAGACGACGACCTCGACCCCCCCCCCCCCCAAAGACAGACGACGACCTCGACCCCCCCCCAAGAGAGACGATGAACTCGCCCCCCCCCCCCAAGACAGACGACGACCTCGTCCCCCCCCAAGAAAGGCGACGACCTCGCCCCCACCCCCCCCAAAACAGGCGACCTTGCCCCCCCCCCCCCCCCAAGACAGGCGACATCGCCCCCGACCCCCCCCCCCAAGACAGGTGACGTCGCCCCCCCCCCCTCCAAGACAGGCGAGGACTTCGCCCCCCCACCCCCCCCAAGACAGGCGATGACTTCAGCCCCCGCCCCCCCCAGGATAGACGACGACCTCGCCCCCCCCCCAACACAGGCGACGACTTCACCCCCCCCACCCCAAGACAGGCGACAATTTCAGCCCCCCCCCCCAGGATAGGCGACGATTTCAGCCCCCCCCCCCCCAGGATAGACAATGACCTCGCCCCCGCCACCCAAGACAGGCGACGACCTCGACCCCCCCCCCACGACAGACGACGACCTCGACCCCCCCCAAGACAGACGATGACCTTGCCCCCCCCAAGACAGACGACGACCTCGTCCCCCCCCAAGACATGCAACGACATCGCCCCCCCCCACCCCAGACAGACGACGACATCGCTCCCCCCCAAAGACAAGCGACGAACTTGCCCCTCCCCCCAAGACAGGCGACGACTTCGCCCCCCCCCACCCCAAGACAGGCGACGATTTCAGGCCCCCCCCGCAGGATAGGCGACGATTTCAGCCCCCCCCCCCCACCCCAGGATAGACGATGACCTCGCCCCCGCCCCCCTAAGACAGGCAACGACATCCCCCCCACCCCAAGACAGGCGATGACTTCGATCCGCCCCCCCACGACAGACGACGAACTCGACGCCCCCCCCCAAGACAGGCGATGACGTCGCGCTCCCCCCGCCCACCCCCGAAAGGCGATGACCTCGCCCCCCCCCCAAGACAGGCGACGACCTTGCCCCTCCCCAAAGACAGAATACGACATCGCCCTCCCCCCCCCGCCGAAGACAGGCGACCTTGCCCCCCCTCCCCAAAGACAGGCGACGACATCGCCCCCCACCCTCCAAGACAGGCGACATCGGCACCCACCCCCCCCCAAGACAGGCGAGGAATTCGGCCCCCAACCCCCAAGACAGGAGACGATTTCAACCCCCCCACCCCCCACCCCAGGATAGGCGACGACCTCGCCCCCCCCCACCCAAGACAAGCGACGACCTCGACCCCCCCTCCCCAAGACAGGCAATGACTTCGATACGCCCCCCCACGACAGACGACGACCTCGACCCCCCCCCCCAAAGACAGACGACGACCTCGACCCCCCCCCAAGAGAGACGATGACCTCGACCCCCCCCCATGACAGACGACGACCTCGACCCCCCCCAAGACAGACGATGACCTCGCCCCCCCCCAAGACAGACGACGACCTCGTCCCCCCCAAGAAAGGCGACGACCTTGCCCCCACCCCCCCCAAAACAGGCGACCTTGCCCCCCCCCCCCCCCAAGACAGGTGACGTCGCCCCCCCCCCCCCCCCAAGACAGGCGAGGACTTCGCCCCCCCACCCCCCCCCAAGACAGGCGACGACATCGCCCCCCTCCCCAACCGCAGACAGACGACGACATCGGCGCCCCCGCCAAGACAGGCGACGACCTCGCGCCCCCGCCCCAAGACAGGCGACGACATCGCCCCCCCACCCCAAGACAGACGACGACATCGCCCCCCTCCCCAAGACAGGCGAGGAGCTCGCCCCCCCCCCCCCCCTCCAAGACAGACGATGACCTCGCCCCCCCACAAGACAGGCGACGACTTCACCCCCCCCCCCCCCAAGACAGGCGACAATTTCAGCCCCCCCCCCCCCAGTATAGGCGACGATTTCAGCCCCCCCCCCCCAAGGATAGACAATGACCTCGCCCCCGCCACCCAAGACAGGCGACGGACGATCTCGCACCCCCCCCTCCAAGACAGGCGACATCGGCACCCACCCCCCCCAAGACAGGCGAGGAATTCGGCCCCCACCCCCCCCAAGACAGGTGACGATTTCAACCCCCCACCCCCCCCCCCCCAGGATAGATGACGACCTCGCCCCCCCCCCACCCAAGACAAGCGACAACCTCGGCACCACCCCCCCTCCAAGACAGGTGACGTCGCCCCCCCCCCCTCCAAGACAGGCGAGGACATCGCCCCCCCACCCCCCCCAAGACAGGCGACGACTTCAGCCCCCGCCCCCCCCAGGATAGACGACGACCTCGCCCCCCCCCCAACACAGGCGACGACTTCACCCCCCCCACCCCAAGACAGGCGACAATTTCAGCCCCCCCCCCCAGGATAGGCGACGATTTCAGCCCCCCCCCCACAAGGATAGACAATGACCTCGCCCCCGCCACCCAAGACAGGCGACGACCTCGCCCCCCCCCAAAGACAAGCGACGAACTTGCCCCCCCCACAAGACAGACGACGACATCGCCCCCACCCCCAACACAGGCGACGACATCGCCCCGCCCCCCCCAAGACAGGCGACGACTTCGCCCCCCCCCACCCCAAGACAGGCGACGATTTCAGGCCCCCCCCGCAGGATAGGCGAAAATTTCAGCCCCCCCCACCCCCCCCAGGATAGACGATGACCTCGCCCCCGCCCCCCAAGACAGGCGACGACATCCCCCCCACCCCAAGACAGGCGACGACCTCGACCCCCCCCTCCCCAAGACAAGCGACGATCTCGCCCCCCCTCCCCCCCCAAGAAAGGCGACGACCTCGCCCCCGAACCCCACCCCAAGACAGGCGACGACCTCGCCCCCCCACCCCAAGACAGGCGACGACCTCTCCCCCCCCCACCCAAGACAAGCGACGACCTCGGCACCACCCCCCCTCCAAGACAGGCGACGTCGCCCTCCCCCCTCCAAGACAGGCGAGGACTTCGCCCCCCCACCCCCCCCAACACAGGCGACGACTTCACCCCCCCCACCCCAAGACAGGCGACAATTTCAGCCCCCCCCCCCCAGGATAGGCGACGATTTCAGCCCCCCCCCCCAAGGATAGACAATGACCTCGCCCCCGCCACCCAAGACAGGCGACGACCTCGCCCCTCCCCAAATACAAGCGACGAACTTGCCCCCCCCACAAGACAGACGACGACATCGCCCCCCCCCCCCAATACAGGCGACGACTTCGCCCCCCCCCACCCCAAGACAGGCGATGATTTCAGGCCCCCCCCGCAGGATAGGCGACGATTTCAGCCCCCCCACCCCGCCCCCCCAGGATAGACGATGACCTCGCCCCCGCCCCCCAAGACAGGCGACGACATCCCCCCCACCCCAAGACAGGCGATGACTTCGATCCGCCCCCCCACGACAGACGACGACCTCGACGCCCCCCCCCAGGACAGGCGACGACGTCGCGCTCCCCCCGCCCACCCCCGAAAGGCGATGACCTCGCCCCCCCCCCAAGACAGGCGACGACCTTGCCCCTCCCCAAAGACAGAATACGACATCGCCCGCCCCCCAAGACAGGCGACATCGCCCTCCCCCCCCGCCGAAGACAGGCGACTTTGCCCCCCCCCCAAGACAGGCGACGACATCGCCCCCCCCTTCCAAGACAGGCAACGACATCGACCCCCCCCCCCACCCCAGACAGACCACGACATCGGCGCCCCCCCGCAAGACAGGCGACGACCTCGCGCCCCCGCCCCAAGACAGGCGACGACATCGCCCCTCACCCTCCAAGACAGGCGACATCGGCACCCACCCCCCCCAAGACAGGCGAGGAATTCGGCCCCCACCCCCCCCAAGACAGGCGACGATTTCAACCCCCCACCCCCCCCCCCCAGTATAGACGACTACCTCGCCCCCCCCACCCAAGACAAGCGACGACCTCGGCACCACACCCCCTCCAAGACAGGCGACGTCGCCCTCCCCCCTCCAAGACAGGCGACGACTTCAGCCCCCGCCCCCCCGCCAAGGATAGACGACGACCTCGCCCCCCCCCCCCACCACAGGCGACGACTTCACCCCCCCCACCCCAAGACAGGCGACAATTTCAGCCCCCCCCCCAAGACAGGCGACGATCTCGCACCCCACCCCTCCCCCCAAGACAGACGATGACCTCGCCCCCCCCAAGACAGACGACGACCTCTTCCCCCCCCAGACAGAAGACGACCTCGCCTCTCCCCCCCCAAGACATGCAACGACATCGCCCCCCCCCCCACCCCAGACAGACGACGACATCGCCCCCCCTCCCCAAGACAAGCGACGATCTCGCACCCCACCCCTCCCCCCAAGACAGGCGACGACCTCGCCCCCCCCCAAAGACAAGCGACGAACTTGCCCCCCCCACAAGACAGACGACGACATCGCCCCCACCCCCAACACAGGCGACGACATCGCCCCGCCCCCCCCAAGACAGGCGACGACTTCGCCCCCCCCCACCCCAAGACAGGCGACGATTTCAGGCCCCCCCCCGCAGGATAGGCGAAAATTTCAGCCCCCCCCACCCCCCCCAGGATAGACGATGACCTCGCCTCCGCCCGCCAAGACAGGCGACGACATCCCCCCCACCCCAAGACAGGCGACGACCTCGACCCCCCCTCCCCAAGACAGGCAATGACATCGATCCGCCCCCCCACGACAGACGACGACCTCGACCCCCCCCCCAAGAGAGACGATGACCTCGACCCCCCCCCAAGACAGACGACGACCTCGACCCCCCCCCCAAGACAGACGACGACCTCGTCCCCCCCCAAGAAAGGCGACGACCTCGCCCCCACCCCCCCCAAAACAGGCGACCTTGCCCCCCCCCCCCCACCAAGACAGGCGACATCGCCCCCGACCCCCCCCCCAAGACAGGTGACGTCGCCCCCCCCCCCCTCCAAGACAGGCGAGGACTTCGCCCCCCCACCCCCCCCAAGACAGGCGACGACTTCAGCCCCCGCCCCCCCCAGGATAGACGACGACCTCGCCCCCCCCCCAACACAGGCGACGACTTCACCCCCCCCACCCCAAGACAGGCGACAATTTCAGCCCCCCCCCCCAGGATAGGCGACGATTTCAGCCCCCCCCCCCCAAGGATAGACAATGACCTCGCCCCCGCCACCCAAGACAGGCGACGACCTCGACCCCCCCCCCCACGACAGACGACGACCTCGACCCCCCCCCCAAGACAGACGATGACCTTGCCCCCCCCAAGACAGACGACGACCTCGTCCCCCCCCAAGACATGCAACGACATCGCCCCCCCCCACCCCAGATAGACGACGACATCGCTCCCCCCCAAAGACAAGCGACGAACTTGCCCCTCCCCCCAAGACAGGCGACGACTTCGCCCCCCCCACCCCAAGACAGGCGACGATTTCAGGCCCCCCCCGCAGGATAGGCGACGATTTCAGCCCCCCCCCCCACCCCAGGATAGACGATGACCTCGCCCCCGCCCCCCTAAGACAGGCAACGACATCCCCCCCACCCCAAGACAGGCGATGACTTCGATCCGCCCCCCCACGACAGACGACGAACTCGACGCCCCCCCCCAAGACAGGCGATGACGTCGCGCTCCCCCCCGCCCACCCCCGAAAGGCGATGACCTCGCCCCCCCCCCCAAGACAGGCGACGACCTTGCCCCTCCCCAAAGACAGAATACGACATCGCCCTCCCCCCCCGCCGAAGACAGGCGACCTTGCCCCCCCTCCCCAAGACAGGCGACGACATCGCCCCCCCCCCCCCAAGACAGGCGACGACATCGCCCCCCCCCCAACCCCAGACAGACGACGACATCGGCGCCCCCCGCCAAGACAGGCGACGACCTCGCGCCCCCGCCCCAAGACAGACGACGACATCGCCCCCCCACCCCAAGACAGACGACGACATCGCCCCCCTCCCCAAGACAGGCGAGGAGCTCGCCCCCCCCCCCCCAAGACAGACGATGACCTCGCCCCCCCACAAGACAGACGACGACCTCGTCCCCCCCCAAGACATGCAACGACATTGCCCCCCCCCCACCCCAGACAGACGACGACATCGCTCCCCCCCAAAGACAAGCGACGAACTTGCCCCCCCCCCAAGACAGGCGACGACTTCGCCCCCCCCACCCCAAGACAGGCGACGATTTCAGCCCCCCCCCCCAAGGATAGACAATGACCTCGCCCCCGCCACCCAAGACAGGCGACGATCTCGCACCCCACCCCTCCCCCCAAGACAGGCGACGACCTCGCCCCCCCACAAGACAGGCGACGACCTCGCCCCCCCCCACCCAAGACAAGCGACGACCTCGGCACCACCCCCCCTCCAAGACAGGCGACGTCGCCCCCCTCCCCTCCAAGACAGGTGAGGACTTCGCCCCCCCACCCCCCCCAACACAGGCGACGACTTCACCCCCCCCACCCCAAGACAGGCGACAATTTCAGCCCCCCCCCCAGGATAGGCGACGATTTCAGCCCCCCCCCCCCAAGCATAGACGATGACCTCGCCCCTGCCCCCCAAGACAGACGACGACCTCGAACCCCCCCTAAGACAGACGATGACCTCCCCCCCAAGACAGACGACGACATCGGCGCCCCCCGCCCCCCCCAAGACAGACGCCGACATCGCCCCCCCCAAGACAGGCGACGACCTCGGACCCCCCCCCCACCCAAAACAGGCGTCGACCTCGCCCCCCACCCCCCCCACGACAGGCGACCTTGACCTCCCCCCCCAAGACAGGCGACGACATCGCCCCCCCCCCTCCAAGACAGGCGACATCGGCACCCACCCCCCCCAAGACAGGCGAGGAATTCGGCCCCCACCCCCCCCCAAGACAGGTGACGATTTCAACCCCCCACCCCCCCCCCCCCCCCAGGATAGATGACGACCTCGCCCCCCCCCCACCCAAGACAAGCGACAACCTCGGCACCACCCCCCCTCCAAGACAGGTGACGTCGCCCCCCCCCCCTCCAAGACAGGCGAGGACATCGCCCCCCCACCCCCCCCAAGACAGGCGACGACTTCAGCCCCCGCCCCCCCCAGGATAGACGACGACCTCGCCCCCCCCCCCAACACAGGCGACGACTTCACCCCCCCCACCCCAAGACAGGCGACGATTTCAGCCCCCCCCCCCCAAGGATAGACAATGACCTCGGCCCCGCCACCCAAGACAGGCGACGACCTCGCCCCCCCCCAAAGACAAGCGACGAACTTGCCCCCCCCACAAGACAGACGACGACATCGCCCCCACCCCCAACACAGGCGACGACATCGCCCCGCCCCCCCCAAGACAGGCGACGACTTCGCCCCCCCCCACCCCAAGACAGGCGACGATTTCAGGCCCCCCCCGCAGGATAGGCGAAAATTTCAGCCCCCCCCACCCCCCCAGGATAGACGATGACCTCGCCCCCGCCCCCCAAGACAGGCGACGACATCCCCCCCACCCCAAGACAGGCGACGACCTCGACCCCCGCTCCCCAAGACAGGCAATGACATCGATCCGCCCCCCCACGACAGACGACGACCTCGACCCCCCCCCCCAAGAGAGACGATGACCTCGACCCCCCCCACCCAAGACAAGCGACGACCTCGACCCCCCCTCCCCAAGACAGGCGATGACTTCGACCCCCACCCATGACAGACGACGACCTCGACCCCCCCCCAAGACTGACGATGACCTCGCCCCCCCCCAAGACAGACGACGACCTCGTCCCCCCCCAAGAAAGGCGACGACCTCGCCCCCACCCCCCCAAAACAGGCGACCTTGCCCCCCCTCCCCAAGACAGGCGACGACATCGCCCCCCCCCCCAACCCCAGACAGACGATGACATCGGCGCCCCCCGCCAAGACAGGCGACGACATCGCCCCCCCACCCCAAGACAGACGACGACATCGCCCCCCTCCCCAAGACAGGCGAGGAGCTCGCCCCCCCCCCCCCCAAGACAGACGATGACCTCGCCCCCCCACAAGACAGGCGACGACCTCTCCCCCCCCCACCCAAGACAAGCGACGACCTCGGCACCACCCCCCCTCCAAGACAGGCGACGTCGCCCTCCCCCCTCCAAGACAGGCGAGGACTTCGCCCTCCCACCCCCCCCAACACAGGCGACGACTTCACCCCCCCCACCCCAAGACAGGCGACGATTTCAGCCCCCCCCCCCAAGGATAGACAATGACCTCGCCCCCGCCACCCAAGACAGGCGACGATCTCGCACCCCACCCCTCCCCCCAAGACAGGCGACGACCTCGCCCCCCCACAAGACAGGCGACGACCTCGCCCCCCCCCACCCAAGACAAGCGACGACCTCGGCACCACCCCCCCTCCAAGACAGGCGACGTCGCCCCCCTCCCCTCCAAGACAGGTGAGGACTTCGCCCCCCCACCCCCCCCAACACAGGCGACGACTTCACCCCCCCCACCCCAAGACAGGCGACAATTTCAGCCCCCCCCCCCAGGATAGGCGACGATTTCAGCCCCCCCCCCCCCCAAGCATAGACGATGACCTCGCCCCTGCCCCCCAAGACAGACGACGACCTCGAACCCCCCCTAAGACAGACGATGACCTCCCCCCCAAGACAGACGACGACATCGGCGCCCCCCGCCCCCCCCAAGACAGACGCCGACATCGCCCCCCCCAAGACAGGCGACGACCTCGGACCCCCCCCCCACCCAAAACAGGCGTCGACCTCGCCCCCCACCCCCCCCACGACAGGCGACCTTGCCCCCCCCCCCCAAGACAGGCGACGACATCGCCCCCCCCCCTCCAAGACAGGCGACATCGGCACCCACCCCCCCCAAGACAGGCGAGGAATTCGGCCCCCACCCCCCCCAAGACAGGTGACAATTTCAACCCCCCACCCCCCACCCCCCCCAGGATAGATGACGACCTCGCCCCCCCCCCACCCAAGACAAGCGACAACCTCGGCACCACCCCCCCTCCAAGACAGGTGACGTCGCCCCCCCCCCCTCCAAGACAGGCGAGGACATCGCCCCCCCACCCCCCCCAAGACAGGCGACGACTTCAGCCCCCCCACCCCAAGACAGGCGACAATTTCAGCCCCCCCCCCCAGGATAGGCGACGATTTCAGCCCCCCCCCCCCAAGGATAGACAATGACCTCGGCCCCGCCACCCAAGACAGGCGACGACCTCGCCCCCCCCCAAAGACAAGCGACGAACTTGCCCCCCCCACAAGACAGACGACGACATCGCCCCCACCCCCAACACAGGCGACGACATCGCCCCGCCCCCCCCAAGACAGGCGACGACTTCGCCCCCCCCCACCCCAAGACAGGCGACGATTTCAGGCCCCCCCCGCAGGATAGGCGAAAATTTCAGCCCCCCCCACCCCCCCAGGATAGACGATGACCTCGCCCCCGCCCCCCAAGACAGGCGACGACATCCCCCCCACCCCAAGACAGGCGACGACCTCGACCCCCGCTCCCCAAGACAGGCAATGACATCGATCCGCCCCCCCACGACAGACGACGACCTCGACCCCCCCCCCCAAGAGAGACGATGACCTCGACCCCCCCCACCCAAGACAAGCGACGACCTCGACCCCCCCTCCCCAAGACAGGCGATGACTTCGACCCCCCCCCAAGACTGACGATGACCTCGCCCCCCCCCAAGACAGACGACGACCTCGTCCCCCCCCAAGAAAGGCGACGACCTCGCCCCCACCCCCCCAAAACAGGCGACCTTGCCCCCCCCCCCCAAGACAGGCGACGACATCGCCCCCGACCCCCCCCCCAAGACAGGCGACGACATCGCCCCCCCCCCAAGAAAGGCGACGACCTCGCCCCCCACCCCCCCCAAGACAGGCGACGACATCGCCCCCCACCCTCCAAGACAGGCGACATCGGCACCCACCCCCCCCCAAGACAGGCGAGGAATTCGGCCCCCACCCCCCCCAAGACAGGCGACGACGTCGCGCTCCCCCCGCCCACCCCCGAAAGGCGATGACCTCGCCCCCCCCCCAAGACAGGCGACGACATTGCCCCTCCCCAAAGACAGAATACGACATCGCCCGCCCCCCAAGACAGGCGACATCGCCCTCCCCCTCCGCCGAAGACAGGCGACCTTGCCCCCCCTCCCCAAGACAGGCGACGACATCGCCCCCCCCCCCAAGACAGGCAACGACATCGCCCCCCCCCCCAACCCCAGACAGACGACGACATCGGCGCCCCCCGCCAAGACAGGCGACGACCTCGCGCCCCCGCCCCAAGACAGACGACGACATCGCCCCCCTCCCCAAGACAGGCGAGGAGCTCGCCCCCCCCCCCCCAAGACAGACGATGACCTCGCCCCCCCACAAGACAGACGACGACCTCGTCCCCCCCCAAGACATGCAACGACATTGCCCCCCCCCACACCAGACAGACGACGACATCGCTCCCCCCCAAAGACAAGCGACGAACTTGCCCCCCCCCCAAGACAGGCGACGACTTCGCCCCCCCCACCCCAAGACAGGCGACGATTTCAGGCCCCCCCCGCAGGATAGGCGACGATTTCAGCCCCCCCCCCCACCCCAGGATAGACGATGACCTCGCCCCCGCCTCCCTAAGACAGGCAACGACATCCCCCCCACCCCAAGACAGGCGATGACTTCGATCCGCCCCCCCACGACAGACGACGAACTCGACGCCCCCCCCCAAGACAGGCGATGACGTCGCGCTCCCCCCGCCCACCCCCGAAAGGCGATGACCTCGCCCCCCCCCCAAGACAGGCGACGACCTTGCCCCTCCCCAAAGACAGAATACGACATCGCCCTCCCCCCCCGCCGAAGACAGGCGACCTTGCCCCCCCTCCCCAAGACAGGCAACGACATCGCCCCCCCCCCCCCCAAGACAGGCGACGACATCGCCCCCCCCCCCAACCCCAGACAGACGACGACATCGGCGCCCCCCGCCAAGACAGGCGACGACATCGCCCCCCCACCCCAAGACAGACGACGACATCGCCCCCCTCCCCAAGACAGGCGAGGAGCTCGCCCCCCCCCCCCCAAGACAGACGATGACCTCGCCCCCCCACAAGACAGGCGACGACCTCTCCCCCCCCCACCCAAGACAAGCGACGACCTCGGCACCACCCCCCCTCCAAGACAGGCGACGTCGCCCTCCCCCCTCCAAGACAGGCGAGGACTTCGCCCTCCCACCCCCCCCAACACAGGCGACGACTTCACCCCCCCCACCCCAAGACAGGCGACGATTTCAGCCCCCCCCCCCAAGGATAGACAATGACCTCGCCCCCGCCACCCAAGACAGGCGACGATCTCGCACCCCACCCCTCCCCCCAAGACAGGCGACGACCTCGCCCCCCCACAAGACAGGCGACGACCTCGCCCCCCCCCACCCAAGACAAGCGACGACCTCGGCACCACCCCCCCTCCAAGACAGGCGACGTCGCCCCCCTCCCCTCCAAGACAGGTGAGGACTTCGCCCCCCCACCCCCCCCAACACAGGCGACGACTTCACCCCCCCCACCCCAAGACAGGCGACAATTTCAGCCCCCCCCCCAGGATAGGCGACGATTTCAGCCCCCCCCCCCCAAGCATAGACGATGACCTCGCCCCTGCCCCCCAAGACAGACGACGACCTCGAACCCCCCCTAAGACAGACGATGACCTCCCCCCCAAGACAGACGACGACATCGGCGCCCCCCGCCCCCCCCAAGACAGACGCCGACATCGCCCCCCCCAAGACAGGCGACGACCTCGGACCCCCCCCCCACCCAAAACAGGCGTCGACCTCGCCCCCCACCCCCCCCACGACAGGCGACCTTGCCCCCCCCCCCCAAGACAGGCGACGACATCGCCCCCCCCCCTCCAAGACAGGCGACATCGGCACCCACCCCCCCCAAGACAGGCGAGGAATTCGGCCCCCACCCCCCCACAAGACAGGTGACGATTTCAACCCCCCACCCCCCCCCCCCCCCAGGATAGATGACGACCTCGCCCCCCCCCCACCCAAGACAAGCGACAACCTCGGCACCACCCCCCCTCCAAGACAGGTGACGTCGCCCCCCCCCCTCCAAGACAGGCGAGGACATCGCCCCCCCACCCCCCCCAAGACAGGCGACGACTTCAGCCCCCGCCCCCCCCAGGATAGACGACGACCTCGCCCCCCCCCCAACACAGGCGACGACTTCACCCCCCCCACCCCAAGACAGGCGACAATTTCAGCCCCCCCCCCCAAGACAGGCGACGATTTCAGCCCCCCCCCCCCAAAGATAGACAATGACCTCGGCCCCGCCACCCAAGACAGGCGACGACCTCGCCCCCCCCCAAAGACAAGCGACGAACTTGCCCCCCCCACAAGACAGATGACGACATCGCCCCCACCCCCAACACAGGCGACGACATCGCCCCGCCCCCCCCAAGACAGGCGACGACTTCGCCCCCCCCCACCCCAAGACAGGCGACGATTTCAGGCCCCCCCCGCAGGATAGGCGAAAATTTCAGCCCCCCCCACCCCCCCAGGATAGACGATGACCTCGCCCCCGCCCCCCAAGACAGGCGACGACATCCCCCCCACCCCAAGACAGGCGACGACCTCGACCCCCGCTCCCCAAGACAGGCAATGACATCGATCCGCCCCCCCACGACAGACGACGACCTCGACCCCCCCCCCCAAGAGAGACGATGACCTCGACCCCCCCCACCCAA
The DNA here is from genome assembly GCF_047716275.1 of Strix uralensis. Lineage (NCBI taxonomy): Eukaryota > Metazoa > Chordata > Aves > Strigiformes > Strigidae > Strix > Strix uralensis. The sequence goes on along the minus strand of NC_133999.1, from coordinate 52,325 downwards.
GACAAGCGACGACCTCGACCCCCCCTCCCCAAGACAGGCGATGACTTCGACCCCCCCCCATGACAGACGACGACCTCGACCCCCCCCCAAGACTGACGATGACCTCGCCCCCCCCCAAGACAGACGACGACCTCGTCCCCCCCCAAGAAAGGCGACGACCTCGCCCCCACCCCCCCAAAACAGGCGACCTTGCCCCCCCCCCCCCAAGACAGGCGACGACATCGCCCCCGACCCCCCCCCCAAGACAGGCGACGACATCGCCCCCCCCCAAGAAAGGCGACGACCTCGCCCCCCACCCCCCCCAAGACAGGCGACGACATCGCCCCCCACCCTCCAAGACAGGCGACATCGGCACCCACCCCCCCCCAAGACAGGCGAGGAATTCGGCCCCCACCCCCCCCAAGACAGGCGACGACGTCGCGCTCCCCCCGCCCACCCCCGAAAGGCGATGACCTCGCCCCCCCCCCAAGACAGGCGACGACCTTGCCCCTCCCCAAAGACAGAATACGACATCGCCCGCCCCCCAAGACAGGCGACATCGCCCTCCCCCCCCGCCGAAGACAGGCGACCTTGCCCCCCCTCCCCAAGACAGGCGACGACATCGCCCCCCCCCCCCAAGACAGGCGACGACATCGCCCCCCCCCCCAACCCCAGACAGACGACGACATCGGCGCCCCCCGCCAAGACAGGCGACGACCTCGCGCCCCCGCCCCAAGACAGACGACGACATCGCCCCCCCACCCCAAGACAGACGACGACATCGCCCCCCTCCCCAAGACAGGCGAGGAGCTCGCCCCCCCCCCCCCCAAGACAGACGATGACCTCGCCCCCCCACAAGACAGGCGACGACCTCTCCCCCCCCCACCCAAGACAAGCGACGACCTCGGCACCACCCCCCCTCCAAGACAGGCGACGTCGCCCTCCCCCCTCCAAGACAGGCGAGGACTTTGCCCCCCCACCGCCCCCAACACAGGCGACGACTTCACCCCCCCCACCCCAAGACAGGCGACAATTTCAGCCCCCCCCCCCCAGGATAGGCGACGATTTCAGCCACCCCCCCCAAGGATAGACAATGACCTCGCCCCCGCCACCCAAGACAGGCGAGGATCTCGCACCCCACCCCTCCCCCCAAGACAGGCGACGACCTCGCCCCTCCCCAAATACAAGCGACGAACTTGCCCCCCCCACAAGACAGACGACGACATCGCCCCCCCCCCCAACATAGGCGACGACACCGCCTCGCCCCCCCCAAGACAGGCGACGACTTCGCCCCCCCCCACCCCAAGACAGGCGATGATTTCAGGCCCCCCCCGCAGGATAGGCGACGATTTCAGCCCCCCCACCCCGCCCCCCCAGGATAGACGATGACCTCGCCCCCGCCCCCCAAGACAGGCGACGACATCCCCCCCACCCCAAGACAGGCGATGACTTCGATCCGCCCCCCCATGACAGACGACGACCTCGACGCCCCCCCCCCAGGACAGGCGACGACGTCGCGCTCCCCCCGCCCACCCCCGAAAGGCGATGACCTCGCCCCCCCCCCAAGACAGGCGACGACCTTGCCCCTCCCCAAAGACAGAATACGACATCGCCCGCCCCCCAAGACAGGCGACATCGCCCTCCCCCCCCGCCGAAGACAGGCGACCTCGCCCCCCCTCCCCAAGACAGGCGACGACATCGCCCCCCCCCCCAACCCCAGACAGACGACGACATCGGCGCCCCCCCTCAAGACAGGCGACGACCTCGCCCCCCCACCCCCCCCAAGACAGGTGATGATATCGCCCCCCCCACCCCCCAAGACAGGCGACGACTTCGCCCCCCCCAACCCAAGACAGACGACGACATCGACCCCCCTCCAAGACAGGCGAGGAGCTCGTCCCCCCCCCAAGACAGGCGACGACTTCGCCGCCCCCCACCCCAAGACAGGCGACAACTTCGCCCCCCCCACCCCAAGACAGGCGACGATTTCAACCCCCCCCCCCCAGGATAGACGACAACCTCGCCCCCCCCCCCCCCCAAGACAAGCGACGACCTCGTCCCCCCCCCCCCAAGACAGGTGACGACCTCGGCCACCCCCCCCCAAGACAGGTGACGACCTCGCCCACCTCCCCCAAGAGAGGCGATGACCTCTCCCCCCCCCCCCCAAAAGACAAACGACATCGGCACACCCCCCCCCCCAACACAGGCGACGACCTCGCCCCCCCCCCAGACAGACGATGACTTCGGCTGAGGGAAGAAAGTTATTCTGTGAATGTCTGCTCCAGACAAAGGCCACAAGACGGTCACGGAACAAGTGACTTCATGAGAGTGGTACCAAGCAGTGACTTGCTTAGGTACTACAGCACGCAGGTCTGCAGTCACTGTACAAGATGTGTTCAGATACAAGGATTCCTGCAGCTGACAAACCCAGGCAGGACTCACATGAGTACTTTTACTTGCCATTTTCCAGATTGCTTGTCTCATGCCCACTTCTTTTTTGGTTTGCAACAAGGCATTTAGTCTGCTGACATGATTCACACCGTGAACTACCCCATACCCATCCCTCTGTAGAAAGCCACCTGGTCAGAGCTGGGAGGAGTCAGCAAGGGCACTGCCTTTACTGCCCCTCTGCACAGTCCTTGTGAGATAAGTGCTGTTCCAGCAGGCTACCCTGCTCCACAGCACAGGTTTAGAAAGGGGTGTCCCTGACGTTCCCATGCCTGCCAGGCTGCCTGGGGGCTTATTTTCCTGTAAGCTCCCATTTTACTGCAGCGTCTTCTCCTGGGATAGGCTGTGGTCAGGCCGTTTAATTACAGCTTCCTAAATACACTATAAGGTACAAATAACCTTGTGAAATAGCATGGTCACAGGTCCCTGGAGAAGTTATCCTATTCCAAAGGAAGAAAAAAATATTTCTCACTTAAAAGAAAAAATGTAAAACGCTTACCTCAACGCCATCAAACTTGTCAACTGGTACGTACGCATCTTCAACTGGCTGTAAAGGAACAGATAACTGTGTAAGAAAATGTTTTTTGCTACTTTCATGTTCTTCCTAAACTGTGATAAACTACAAATTTTACACTGCTAAACTACTTAGTATAAACACTGAGTTGCTTCTGAACAAAAAAAAATTGTTAGTAAGCTGCAAGCAGTATGGCACTAATACGGTGCTAACATTGGCTTTAAAGAGTTCCTTAGCCAAGAGATTCAGAGGCTGATCCTGTGCTGTAATGAACCAGCGGTGCACAACGAGCCATCAGTGCTGGTAAGGCACTTCCCTTGGCCGTGAGGAAGAAAAGTAAGAGATTTCTGTAGCTATCTTACCACTGGTTAACATCCAGAGAAATCGAAAAAGTTCTGTCCACATCCGACAGCATGCACTAGTCTTCCTTATTTTGATTTTCTACCGTGCCCGAGGGGCTGTCAGATACCTTATGGGACAGTTTTCAGTGCTGCAGACCCCTTGTCAGAACGGTGCCGCAGCCCACTGAGAGTCTGGTCTCAGGTGACAGTCATTTCAGCAAAGGCTCATTCGCTGTGCACATGAAGTCTGTCCAAATGTCTGCACGAGGAAGACCAGGCTAAGAGGAACACTTCTCAGGAGCTTAGTTTCACACACGAGGTGCACAATAGATGCACCTGGGTGTGATTTTACAAAGCAGTTTTGTACGTTCACAGCGCAGCCCCTACTCACTTGATGTCAAGCTGACAGCGTGCGTCCCTTCCGCAACGTCTGGGGCTGAGTGGCCAGAGAGGAACAGGACCAGGGCAGAATGAACTAGAGGTTCTAAAGCACATCCAGAGGGACACCACGGCAAAGGCGCTGACAGAAGCCTTTCCACATCCCCTTCAACTGCCTTAGCTTTCAGGCTGCCCCTTCCTCTTCCTGCCCCTTACTAGACCTAAGATTAAGGCAAGGCTCCTAGGGACAACCTTGCTTTCTGATACAGCTGACTCATTCTCAAACCACGGGCAGGGGAGAAGTGTACCACAAAGATTCTTATGTGATGTACAGTCACTGCAGAAAGGAACCAAAAGCCTGACTTCTCATGCTGCAGGAAACAGTATTTTAGAAGGTGCTCAGAAACAATTCCTTCTTAAATTTTGCCTTGTAAGACATCCACTACCAATATGAGTCTTTAACATGAATATTCTTTTTGTAAAAGTTGCACAATTATCAAGGAGAGAGCTCAGTCACTCTTAAGATTTTTTATTTCCTCCTGATGTTTTAGTTTTTCAAAGAATGACTGAAAAGTATCTGATCTTTCTACATGTCTAGGAGCAACAGAAACAGCATCTCTGTCAGCACCTGCAAAGAGATTCCATTTCTTCTGTTATTGCTGGAAGTCACTTTCAAACATTAGAACTATCACCAGACAATGAAAGTTCCACCTTTACTGTGTACTCTGAGTCAGTAAGATCCAAATGTAAATATTTTGCCACCAACGTTTGCTACTGCTGAAGGGGGAAGACTCTGTGGGTAGAAGAGTTTACTTTAGAAGATAAGATACACATTGATCTATGTGCAAGTTCAGGCAGCGTACAAGTTTTTCAGAAAGACTACAAGAGCCTCCATAAAAAATGTATTCTCACTCCCTACTGAATTGTTAGTCTAATAGACTGCTACTGTTTTTCTGGAGTGCTTGCAACTCGGAAAAAAAAAAAAAAAAAGAGAGATGAGTAATGTAGCACTCCCTTCATTAATTTACAGAAATTAAGATGCATTATTAGTCTCCCCCACAGCAGACATACATAAATTAACACAATCTAAGAGCTATACAAAGGGCAAATCTAGTGTAATTATTTCTAACTAGATTGGGGGCTGCAGGCTGTTTGGGGCAAGATTAGTGCCACTGACCATCTATCTCACCCCACAATAAGTTGTTTCAGCTTTGTTAACTGCTACAAGTCAACTGAGAGAGCCACTTCACACATCTATTCAGTGCCCCAAAGACTTCAAGATCTTGAACTGAAGTATCTTTTATACCTTATTGCAATGGCAGTTACTACAGCTCTACTCAATACTTAAGAAGTTAAAAGTTGAACTTCATCAATCCTAGTAGTATGGCCTTTGAAAGAAATAAAAAGGCTTCAGCTGTTTTGATAAGAACATATGAAAAAAATCCTTACCTTGCTCTCACCAAGTTCTGAAATCTATTCATTGACTAAATTATTCAGTTTACCAAGAACAACCAGCTTGTAAAGAAAACTCATATTAAGCTTGCCCTAAAAACCCAAGAGGTTAACAAATGTGACAGCCTTGTTATACCTGTGATTCAGTTCTTCCCCATCTTTCAATACCCCAGATGGCTTCATCGCTTCAACCAGCTTCTGAGTATGGATGCAGTCTATAGCCTTAGGAGGAGCCAAGCTAATCGGAGAAGTAATTCCATAATGCCTTTGAGGCTGGTTCTGCAGCTTAGAATTACTGTGGGAGAAAATAAAATACTGAAGACTTCACAGAAGAAAAAAACCCACAACCTTACTGGAAAACATCCTTCAGTTTACAGGTTTCCAAATCAATGTCTGTTCTTTTACCCAGCATTAATATAAATGAGAAAAAAATTGTCCTGCTTATGATTTTTAGATAACTTGACCTAACTTAGAAGTCACAACTACTTTTTCAAAAATATCTGTGGATGTAAGAAAACATCTAAGTTGCTACCAACTTACTTGCATTGCTCTAGACAGTTAGAACCAATCACCAGGAAATGAAAAGGTTTGAAATCCACTAAGGGTGACGCTACACACAGCAGAAGTTTTGGACACATTTCGGTTTCATATCAGTTTTGATTTAAGGATATTCCCATCAGCTTCCTGCTAACATTAAATAAGACCATTTAACGCTGGCTTCTTTTAGTTAAATGTATTTGCTGTGCTTCTGATTCTGGAAGGGCATTGCAGTTGGTTGTAGAGGAAGGACATATAACAAAGTGATCTGTTAAAGAGCTGATGCAGTAAATCCAGCATTGCCTTGTTTTTGTTTATGGAAGAGAGTATGAATGAAAATATCAACCAATCTGCACCTAATTTTGCTAGGAGAGCCTCATGCACTTAACACAGTGTTCAATTTTTAGAGTTCAGAGGCTTAGCTGTACATACATCTGTTTGGTCTAAACCCAAGAGATGTACATCAGCATATAAAGCAGCAGAAGTTAAGCTTCGTATGCAGAGGGTGCTCAAACCTGGCTTAGCCAGCTCACTGCCCAGTTAGGCTGAGCAGGACACCAGGCACCTGGGTTTGGAGCCCCCGTAACTCCAATTATAGCAAGGCATAATTTTTGCCTGCAACCCTCTGCTTGCCCTGCGTGTTTAGACTTATTTGCAATCAGAAGCAGCACAGGGCTGACATGGCAGGACAACATTAAATTAAAGGCAGCATTCACATTTTCTTTACGCCACAGAACCCTTGCTTTAGAAAGGGAAAAATGGAGAAGAAACCCTACTTTGCATTACCAGCTGAAACCAGGAGAGAGAAAGGAGCGGGACAGGAGGGAAGCACTGTACTTAACGATCAAGGGTCTCTACAGAAACACCAGTAGCAAAAGGGGGAAGACGCATTAAAAGGTCTGTACAACTCATCACGCTTGTCAGACCCTAAGGCTAAAGGGATTAATGATGCCATTATTCAAACTGGCTCTTTTTCTACTTCACAGTCAGCCAGCCTCAAATATTAGATGGGTTAGTCACAGAATCATAGAATGGTTTGGGCTGGAATGGACCTTAAAGATCATCTAGTTCCAACCCCCTGCCATGGGCACGGACACCTTGCACTAGCCCAGGTTGCCCAAAGCCCCGTCCAACCTGGCCTTGAACCCTTCCAGGGAGGGGGCAGCCACAGCTTCTCTGGGCAACCTGTGCCAGTGTCTCACCACCCTCACAGGGAAGAATTTCTTTCTTACATCTAACCTAAATCTGCCCTCTTTCAGTTTGAAACTCTCACCCCTCATCCTATCACTACACTCCCTGATAAAGAGTCACTCACAGGAGCCCCTCCCCTGCTACCCCCCCCCCCCCCCCATACAGCTGTGAAGGGTTTTAATATCGATACAAGCTGTTGATTCTTGGTTTGTTGGTCAAAGATCTGCTGGCATAAGAAACATTTCAAAGCAATCTCCTGCTTTGGCTTCGATGAAGAATTATGCTTCAACCATACAAATGAACTAAGAGGAATGGGCAACACAACCCATTTTCTGTGCAAACCTTAGCAAAGCCCAACTCTGACCCCATCTGCATATTTTTACAGTGCAATCGTCCTGACTCTTCCACCCAAAGAAAGTGACTATAGAAGTTAATGCTGACTTGCAGAAAAAAGAACTTTACAACTTTGGGGTTGTAAAGCAGGTATGTTTATTCAGCGCTGGGCGCATGGGGGATCGCTCCTCCACAAGCATGCGCGCCTTTCTGTAGTTATTCCCTTGCTTTTATGGTACAAAGTATTGTATATTCATAAGACGCCTATACATATTCATAGCCTATCACCGCCTCCCCTTGCTTCTCATGGTAATTAGGTCTCCTCCCCTTGCGCCTGCGCATTGAGCTCCTCAAGTCCTGGGCAGTGGTCGTAAATTCCTGGGCGGGGGTCGTATAGATGAAGTATCTCCTCTTCCTCGCTGGTGAACTTTTCACCCAGTCGTTCTGCGCAGCCTCAGTCATTCCCTGTTCCCTGGCCAAACTGCCAGGCCAGTTTGCACCGGAATCCGGGGTAATCTTGCTGCTGACCCACACATCTTCAAGGCTTCTGCCCGGACCAGGAGATAGTAGCCTAGCAACACTATCAGCACCTGGTATGTCTCTGCACGTAGCCCTCCCTGCCTCTGCACGAGTCCCTCTGTCTTGTGCCGTCTAACTACAATTTGTTTGCATTCCCTGTCTCAATGCAGCAGGATAGAGAAACACTGGGATTGACCCAGGCATCATGAAAACAAGGAACCTGGAACAGAATTCACCAAGGAGACAGGAACTGCTAGACAGCAGCTAGACTGCTACTGAAAAAACATTTCAAGGTCCACAATAAGTACGAACTAGCACTTCACACTCAGTCACCAGCTCTCCCCTGAACGACTCCAGGGCAGTGATAAACAAGCACACGGAATCAAATGCCGCCTGACCTACAAACTAAAGATTGCCCATCGGTGTCACCGCACGGGCAGAGCAGGTACTGGGGAAGAACATTTGTGTGACTGCCCATCGATTTACTGCCGCAGGGTCAGGATACACCGGCTGGAAGGGGGAAAGGACGTGAACTTCACTTTGCTTAGACAGCCCAGCAAAACTGGCCCAGCAGTCAGCCACTTTTAGAAGTCTTTCAGCATCTATTTCCAACTGCCAATCTTCACTTCTCAGGAAAAAAACTGGGGGTTTTGAGAGAGACCTTACAAAATTATCCCTCGCACAGTAACCTGATCAGGAGCATTCAGAGAAAGCCACATTTCCCCCTCCCCCCCATTTAAGCTGGATACCCACCCTCATCCCAGGGTAGAGCCTCAGCCGGCGGCAGCCTGCAGCCAGCCAGGCCGCTGGGAGGGTGCCGGGACACCCCAGCGCAGAGCCCAGCACAGAGCCGCCCCCAGAACCACCCCAAAACCAGGGGCTGCGACCCCCGGGGCTGAGCCCCAGAGCCTCCAGCCGCGCCCGCTCCCTGCCTGCCCCTGGCAGAGGCCGGGCAGTTCTGGAGAGGAGCTTTCCCCGGCGGGGGGCGGGTTCCCCCCAGGGCCCTGCCCGGCCCCTCACGGGGCTGCGCGGGAAAAGCCCCTCGGGCAGACGCGCCGCCGCCTCCCCCCGCCCCTCTCCTTCAGGGTCCTTCAGGGACGCGCAGCTGCCGGCGGGGGCTGTTGGCGGCGGCGGCGGCGGATCCACCCCCCCCTCCCTCCAGCGGGACTGACGGGCCGCGCTCGCCAGCTCGGGAGCTGTGGGAAACGCTCCTCGGGCGGCCGCTGCCCCGCCGGGCCCTCGGCGCGGGGAGCCCGGCGCTGAGGGAGCCCTTGCAGCGGGGCCGGGCCGAGCTGCCCGTGGGCAGGGCCCGCCAAAGGTGGCCCCACCGGCAGCCCTGTCCCTGCTCCAGCCGGGGGACGTTCCCGGGCACAGGGCGAGGAGAAGAGCCCATCACCCTCCCGTCAGCTCGTTCTCACCCAGGTAGTGCTGAGGAGCCGGCCAAGTGTCGCTTGACTGATGGTGGGACTGGGTGATCTTCAAGGTCTTTTCCAACCTGGACGATTCTGTGACTTCAGCTGGTACTGGGAGCCCTTCGCACACGCGGTTAATGGCGGCAGATGGATTCGAGCACTCACCACAGCTCACTGCCATGTGGATTTTGGGCCAACAGAGTCTATCACAAGCCAGGTCCTAAAGCTACCGAAAGACCCTGAGGCTACTCTGCACCGTGGCGTTTAGATGGCAGTGCCCCGCTAACATCCCAGATGCAGAAAGTTTAAGGTAAAACCATAATGCTTTTGTAAAGTTGAATACATCTTTGGAAAAAAGCTCACTTCCCAACTGTCTTGATGTCTTGTAATATCAGAGCCTTTCTCTGAGATTAGCACGTACATCATTTCTGTACTTTTCTGGGTTGTCTGTCTGTATTGCCTTTGTTGAAGGAAAATAGATTTTTCTCTTGCAAGATACTTTGAAGGAACACAAACTGAACTTTTGTCCTGAAGCTTCAACAAACTCAGAAAACCAACGTTTGCTGTTCAGACACAAAGGTACTTTTAGCAGGACAGTCTTATCTAACCTAATCAAATACCTTCATACTATGGAAGTTTAAAAGTGACTTTATTTATTTGTTGAATGTGCGTGACAGTACTTGTGCTAACACTTCAAAGTCTGAAAATCAGATGCTTCTCTAGGAGGTTGTGGTGGTAAAGCCAAAAAAGAAGAAAAAAAGTTTTCAAGCAGATTTGTTGAGAGTTTTTTTTAAACCTCTGGTCATGCTCTTGTTATTTGCAGAAGTTCATCGTGGCTTTTAACACTTCATGATCCTCACAGCACTGCTGTGATCCTAGAATCAGGAAAACTGTTGTTTGTATGCTGCTTCTGTGCTTTTCTCTCAGGTTGATAACCATCTATTTGATGTGAGGAAAATACCGGCCTTTATTTTTTTCCAAGTTTAGATGGCTAATTAGCCAATTTTTTAAAAAATCTGTTTCTGCTGCGTGCTTTGGTATTGCAAGGCTAGCTGTATTTGCCTACAGATGGGATGAAAGTTTTTTCATGGAGAGGTGATACCTTTCTTTAAATCACCTACAACTTTCAGGAGAAAACAGCTCTTCAAGCAGGAAGGTTTTCCTCAGGTGCAATTCTAATGTTAAATGGAAATGAAGAGTAATCAAGCTTATCTTGATTGCTTCAATCACGTAAACTATTGAAAAGGGTGGGGGTGCCTGAGAAACAAGGGCTGTTACTGATGGTTGAAGCGAGATGGTCAGGTCATGAGTTCTTATAGTGACTAGAGCTCAAATAGAGAAAAAAGAGTATTTTTTTGTCTGGAGAAGAGACAGTTCTGAAGTGCTATGAGAGCAGTAGTTCAGCAGAAACACTGTTGAACTTTTGCTCGAGTTTATGAATTCTAGTTTCCAATATTATTGTTATAAATGCAGAGGCAGAGCTGCAAATATCTTTTATAAATTTATTTGCAATACGAACAAGTAAAAAAAAGTGTGGCACGCCAGGGGGCAGGGGGGGCTTTCTGCTCCCCACCGACGAGCACCAGGTAGTGCTGCGTCACTCCCTTTCATAGTCCCATCTTCACATGCGCAGCAGGGTCCCTTAAACTTTCCCGGGCTTTCTGGTGTTGCTGGGGCTCCTGGCAGGGGTTCCTCCAATCAGCAGAGCCCCCTAAACTTTCCCGGGCTTTCTGGTGTTGCTGGGGCTCCTGGCAGGGGTTCCTCCAATCAGCAGAGCCCCCTAAACTTTCCCGGGCTTTCTGATGTTGCTGGGGCTCCTGGCAGGGGTTCCTCCAATCATTTTTCACCTGCGCAGTCCGGTGTTGCTGGGGTCTTCTGACGGGGGTCCTGCCAGTAATTTTCCACCTGCTTAACAACAGTCACTGAGGAAAAAAAACCTCCAAACCCCTTTTAACCATAAAGCCATGATAAATCTCCTTTAACTTATGTACATGGCAAACACCAACAAAGTCACCATATTTTTAACACGAATCACCACCATATTCTTCACATTATCTTCTTTATTTGAGAGTGTTTCTTGAAGGAGAGAACTGAGAAGACAGATTGGGATGGCCACTCTGTGAGTAATATGTTTTCCTAGAAAACAAGGTTCTTTTGGTTTTTGCTAGCTATTTACATAAAATTCTTTCTAAGATGTGACTTGCATTTCACCTACATCATTTCCATAGTATTATGTGTAGCAGTGATTAAAGCCGATTATGTTTCAGAATGTGTAGAATGTGAGAAGAGTTTGTTTCAAGGTAATGCTTTCCTTTGCTGTGGGTATTCTGTTAACTTTAAAACAGTTCTGTGTAGTGCCTGGGTTATAGAAAAGCCCAATAACCAATTAAATATTGTTAGTTGGGGCTCTTTTTTTGATGTGCATATGTGTTATCCGGATAGCATATTGAAAAAGTGAAATCTGTGTTCTTAGAGTCATATAGGGTGGGGGGGTGTTTTGGGTTTGTTTGCTTAGCTTTATAAATTGCTGGTATGTTCTAAAGGAATAAATATTCTCTGTAATATAAATGAGGTGATGCCTGAGTACTTCTAGTCTGTTAGAGGGTATCACTGATTTTATGGAGATGGGCTTTATAAATACATAGGCTGTGTGTTTTCTTGTGTTATAGTCTGTGCATCTTGTATTTTAATCTTGTCTGTAGAGTTAATGGTAGGGTGATGTGTTTTAGAAAACACTTCTGGGAGAGCTTGTGTTTGATAAACTTACAAAATTCAACAGTCTGAATGCTTATTCTTGGCTAAAAAGTTGTTTTTGTACTCGCTGTAGGCTTTGCTGTCATTTTTTACCCCTTTTCAGCTGCTGCCCCTGTATTCCACAGGGGATATTTGCTTGTAAATGCCTGTCCCTTTTCAGTAGAAGGTGACAATCTTGTCTTATTTTTCACCCCTTACAAACTCTTCTTGTCTATTCAAAGTGGGCTAACTTTCTGCTCAGTGCACAATTCCTGTAAGTTGTTTAGGCTAATCTTTTAAATTTCTTTGCTGTGTCAAGTTTTGGCTCGATAAGTCAGTTCAAGTGTCTGATCATGTAGCTGTGGTCAGAAATACTGACCCAAGGGAAGAAGAAAGAACATGTTGTGAGGAGAGAAGAGGATGAGATGGTTTCTTTCAATATCCCCGAGGTAAATCCTGTACCTTATACAGATCAGATCCTTCTCGCTTACTTAAACTGTATTTTCATAGAGTAGTTCTGTGGCAATTAAACCGGTCTAACCCAGGCTGAGGTGACTTTCTCCTTTCGCTCAGAGTCTGTGCTGAATTGGTGTTGAGCGAGATGGGTTTCCTGACTGTTGGAATATGTGCAGGCTCCTGAACACTGCTGGGGGTGCAGGGGAGAAGCAGAGCCACAGCTGTGGAGGGGAGAGGTGGGATGACAGACAGCAGTCTGGATTTAGATTGGTTTACAATGTACCCAAGAACTTGCATCCTTTTCCAGTATATCAGTTGGTTTAAGAAAGTTTACAATCTGTCTACAGTTTCTCTGCTTTTATTCTCCTTCTGCATTGTGAAATGTGTACAGCTGGGTGTGCATGTCTGCCTGTCAGAGTTGTACACAGGCATACCCGTAACCGCGTAGATGAATGCGGATTCTAGTGAAGTACTTCGAGTTTCTATATTGGCGAGATAGCTTGGAGGTTTTCTGATGGGGAGAATACAACTATCAGCTTTATAGGATCAGCTCTTATCCATAGAGGGATGCACATTAATATTACCACAGTTAAATATTTTCATGATCTGTGTCACAGGCTGAACTCTGTATCTTAGGGGTATGGGGAAGATTATACGTTCAGATCTGGGCTTTAACACCTGTCCCATCTGTCGGCTGACCTTCTGGCACTGTTGGTTGTCTGTCTGTGTTTGTTTGAGAGAGTTCTTTTACTAAGTGGGGTGTCTCTGAGGGGCTGATATTTATGAGGAAGTGTGTTGCTGGAGTCATACAACAATGCTAACAATAAGCAATGTGCCTATGTGAATGGAAAAAGTGTGATATTTTAGTCTGTCGTTTTCTTACCGTGTAGCTTTTTCTCAGATGAATTATGTCTTGCAAGCTATTAAAAACTTCATCCAGAAGGATTTTTATTGTATTTTATTTGGCAAAGTGCTTCATGACTCTTGTTAGAATGTTAGAATATTAAAATGTAATGATTAAAGGAGAGTGAAACTTTAAACAGATTTTTGAAGGCAGTTTTGAGGAACTTTTTGTATATGCATGAAAAGTTATGTACCAACTATTGTACCTGAACCTTTCTGCATCAACATACAAAATCTACTGAAAGGTGAAACTGCTACAGAGAAAATATAGGTGTGATACTCAAATATTATCCCCAGAACAGAGAAAAACTTATCAAAATTATTTTCATCAAACTTTGGATTTTTCTTACAAATGTGGAGGATCTTATCTGTGTAATGTACACTATTTCACTAGAGAGAGATTTTTGTCAGCAATAAGTTGTATATATGCATGTAGGCCCTGAAGAATATCAGCTAACAATAACATGAAATTCAATACTGGAAAGCTGCATTTTGTAGTAAATGTTCTCAAGATTTACTGATACATCGCATTATGTGGGCAGGTATATGGTAAGAGATAACAGTGAACAGTAGAAGGTGGGGCTGCTGAAGACAGATTTCAGATGGATGGATTTAAACAAATAGTGGTTGAAGGGTTTTTTTAGTTGGTTGTTTGTGGTTTTGTGTTTTTCCTTTATCTCTGAATCTCATCGATTTACTTAAGGGACATAATTCTATAGAATGTTGGTATTTGTAACCTAACAAGCTACTCTGAAATGTGAATGCATAAACCATTCATATTTTCAGTTGGTCCAGACTGTTGCTGCTGAAGCACTAAGCTTGCCTTGGCGGGCATGACTCTGGCACTGTGGTGTTGCTCTGTGTCTTTCTCGGCTGGCTCGCTGCTGATGGCTCTTAGCTCCTGGTGCTGCCAGTTGTAGTGGGCTCCTGGCTTCCCTGCAATCACCTGGTAGGATTTCAACTGGCCACTGTCCGTTGAGCCAGCAAAACAGTACCTCTGCTCTGCTGCTTTCCCAGGGAAGTCTTGAATGTTTGTGCCCCTTAATGGGAAATGAGTCACAGCTCATCACCAGGACACTGCCACCAAAAGACTAGAGATAAACTTGCACTGGCTTGTAGGGCAGGTGCGGTATCATCAGGAGGTGGACAGGTTTCACCTCAAATTGAAGCTAAGGTTAATTATGGTGTTACCAGCTTCTGAAACAGGTCAGTTAATGGGAACTAACTGCAGGCTTGCTGAAGCAGCACTAATGTGGCTGCTCTCAATGAAGTGTGTCTCTGATCAGCTCATTTTCTCTCAGCAGGCTGAAAAATAGCCCCAGTATGAGTGCTTAGTCTACAGTCATGTTGATTTTGCTTTAGGTTTGTCTTTAGCTGTTGGAGATTAATGAATCAAAATGGTGTTTGAATTTACAACCAGTCCTCATCACTTGGCAGTGTTATTTCTAGCTGTTCTCTGCTTGGCTTACCTGAGCCCATCAGCTGAAGGACTCTGCTATTCTGCCATGTGGGAGTGGGGTGCAGCCTTCAATGTCTAGGAACTAGTGAGGTGATAGCAGAGGGTGTTGAAACCTTTTTTACTTTTCCAACTGTGTAAGTACTGTGCCGTGTATTTGTTGCAACCATGTCCAAATCCACCAGTGGCCTTTCCTCTTCACTCATTTTTGCCCATACCACAATCTTCCCTGACCCCAGAAGAGGAGCCTCCTTTGATTCCACCAGCAGCCATCAGACACAGCGACAGTATGTTGGGGATAGTCACTGATGTGGAAGTGCAGACAGGACCTTAGATGCTTGATAGTGAAGCACAAGCAAAGGGTCTGCTTAGCAAGGTCTGTGTGTGCTGGTGTTTGGATAAGCAGCTGGCGTATGGATCGCAGGTTTCTTCAAGGGGAAAGCTAAGGTGGTGAGTTTGAGTGTCCTTCTGAAGTGTTGATCTCCTATAGACAGCCTAGATATTTTGGTTCTGTAAAGATTTGATTTGAACTCTGGTCCCTCTAGAGGTATTACACACATAATATTCTTTGCACAGCAGTTTACCATTAAGGTGTTTCCTTTTGGGGAAGAAAGTTGAGTGGAAAGTGCACTTGTTCTAGAGAAACAATCTTAAATTAAAAGAACAGTGATCTCTGCTAGCTAACACCTGAAGAAGGAAAAAACCTTTTGTGGTAGGTGTTGGTTCAGAAGTCTCTTGGGTCAGAAATAGTTGCCAGGAAGGTATTACCCAAATTCAGTGGGATATGCCTCCTGTAGTTCTTTTTTTTTTTTTTTTTTTCTTTACAATACTACCTTCATTTTATGGGTAATATTTATTTTATAGGAAGTGCTGAAGAGGTGTAACTTGTTGATGTTTAAAAAGGGTTTTCTCTGACCTGAATAGAAGCTTCTACAGATGAATGTGTTGTATCTTTGTTATGAATAGCTTTAAACAGAGAGCATAAACACTTTTCTCTTGATAGAGAAAGAGAATTAACCTGTTTAATCTTTGCATTGTTCTTAAGTTTTATTTTGGGTGGGGGTGGGGACCCAACTCCTTGGACAGTTGATGTTGTGTAGCACTGTTATTTGTTCTAGTTCCATTATGGCTCGAACATGGCTGTGAGACTGGTTTTGGGCATTAAAGCCTGATCCTAATACCCTCAATGCACTATCTCTTATCATGCTGAGGAGTCTTTGCCATTAATTCATTCATTTCTTGCAGAGATCGCATCTAGTTCTATTGCTTGCAGGGAAACTCGAAAGAGAGGAATGGATACTGATAATTGCTGAAACACCTCAATTCTGTGTGAGAGCTGGGAGAAATGTTCATATCCATTGGCTTTGTAGTAAGACCTTGCTGAAGTTTTTTCTCGCCTTTTTACACAATAGCATGATGTTCAGCTTCATGCGGAAACTTAACATCCATCAGAAAATAGTCAATTTGAATTGTAAACTTGAGCCCATGGCAGGGAACCCTTAGCTGGTCTCCTGTGCTTGAGGAGGCAGAGGCTCACCCCTTTAGCTGGCAGGGCTCTAGGGAGGGTGTGTAGGTGTGCTTGTTTTTAACCCGTTCTTGATAGGGCCCATTGTTTGAAGGGAAACAAAAAATAAATAATTCTGCTCTAACATAAAACACAAGTAAATTACATTGATCCTTTTAATAATTGCTCCTTTGATGGCAGCATGGCTAGGCAGTGCATCCAGACATGGATAACAGCTGTCTGGGTGGAGCTGTGCTCTTGTGGAGACCCGCTGTCTCCGGGAGCTGAGCAAGGACAAGGCTGTTTGTTCTGCTGCTGTTTGTTCACAGTCGCTATTTTCCCATAGTCTGTGTGTTCCCATAGTCCTTACACTGAAATGGGGAGAGAAAAATTGAAAGCTAAAGAAACTCTCCTGATGTTCTCTCTATGCTTGCTTCCATTCTGGGCTTCCCTTCTGATATTTGTATATTTGTGCTGTTCTTCCTGGGTAATTATGAAGGGGCAACTCACAGGGGATACATGAACTCTGTTACAGAATGGAGAAGGGGATGAGAGCTTTGAAAGATATAGCGTGACATAAACACTGTTTTGGCTTTTCCACTGTATTTATATCTTCAAATTTAGAGGAAAAAAATACTTAAAATTAACTAAAGCTTACCACCATATTCTGAAGCAAAAATGTAATTTAGAGTAGTTGGAAAGGAGCTGTGAAAGAAGAGTACAGTCATAGCTAGATCTCATCTTCTTTTAGAGAGCTTTGTGATTTTTGGCACCTGTACTCAGCCTGGTGCATTGTTCATGGGGCTTCTTTGTTGTAGTTGATAAAGTAGACTATAAATAATTGTTCTTTTCTGTTTGAACAGTTGCCCAGTCAGGGAATTGGCATGTGCAAGGTAAGCAAGGAAGTAATGCTGACTTTATCATAACAACCTGAAAAAGAAAAGATGAAGCATAGGAGAATGACAAGTAATGGGCTGAGAAGTTTGGAAAAGATGAGGAGCGTTACAGAACAAAGTTATTACAATTCTGTAGTTTATGTGAGTATCCTTTAGGATTTCTCGCATATCAGTGTTTGTACATGTGATTATGCATAGTCAGTCATTTTTGCCTTGATGACTGGCAAACAAATGTATGGGACAGAATCAACATCCCATACAAATATGAAAGTGCTTCCAATGACATTAAAACTGTTCTAACACACCTATTACGTATTCTCTCAGCTACAGGTAAAACTTGAGTGAGAGAATAGAAAGCAAGAGCGAGAGAGGAACAAAAATGAACAGTGGGAAAGATGAGCGTGGTGTTCATGCAACTGCTTGTAAATAAGGCAGTTCAGGGGCTGCCTGCAGGAATATATGGCCTGGGATGGGTGTTCCAGGGTGTGGGGAAACACTGACAGGTTTTGAGCGGCTGAATACAGGGTTTATTCTCAGGTACATCGTCTACTAAAATACAAACGGTTTCCAGGTGGTATAAATGTAATTTACTCTTTTTTTTTTTTTCTTTGTTTTCTTTATGCTGTGAGAAAAGAAGAAAATGGCAATTGTGCAAATAAGCCCACAGTCTGTGGGAGCTCACAATTCTTACTGTATATCTAGCAGTCACATTTATGTCTTTATTGTACTTTCACCTACCAGGTTCTTCTTAGATAATGTATATTTAGTCTTTTTCTATTAATAAATTTCATTTTAGTCTGAAAGATCTTTCTTTTGCTTGCTGTCTGCAGCAATGTAATGAAAGGGAGGTGCTCAGAGGGAAGATGGCTGTGAAGATTTGACATGTACTGTGTTACTGTCTTCTGAGATGATTGAAAATTGGTGCAGTAGGAATTTGTTGCCAGGTAAGTTTTCCATCTTTGAAGCACACTCTTTTCCCTGAGGAGCTCTTGTTTAATCAATGATAACTAGATATGGTAACCCCTTTCTGGGATGGCTCAGTCTACTCTTCAAAGAGAAGTTTCTAGGCGGTGTTCTTTGCTATTTTGTGCAGGAATATTTAATTATTTCAGGTATTTAGGAAATAATACTACTTCCTGCAAGGTTGCTTTTAATTATGCTCTCATCTGCCAAACTTCAGGAATATTTAATCCTAGTGTGAAACCAGGGACAAGCGTGAGCCCAAAAAGTCATTCTTTAATGCTTAGTGTTACATGATTTGCTGTATCACCTGAGCAAATGACCAGCACTTAAAGAGATGAAAGAGTTACACAGCTAAAATCATGCACATCTTGAGAAATAAAAGAAGTCTGGTCATTTCAACATGGCTGTGAAAATAGTGTGCCATTTTAAGATAACTGAGATAACAGAAAACTGGGTGGGGAAAAAAAAAATGTTCAGTTACAACTGTTGGGGGGAAGTGGAGGGAAGAATGGTGGTCTTCGTGTGCCTGTAAATTTGCCAGGTAGCCCCATAAGTGCAAGTATGCTTTTTGTTAAACTCCTGGTTCCTTCCCTTGATGGATGACCAGCAGGTTCTTAATGTTTCTGGGGACTGTTGCGTAAAGTATATGGATAATGACACTGAATGCGCTCTACAGTCTGGGTAAATACAATTTGTTGCAATGATCCTAGAAAGCAGTGGGTATTGTTGAGCAGAACTTTTTGTTCATGAATCATCATCATCAGCTTGAGTTAGGTTTTGGTGGTTGGTATACTGTAACTGTCACTTCAGTGTGATGCTGCTGAAATGCAGATTCTTGTATAAACTTGAGGCTTATGCAGGGCTTTCTAGCAGGCATGAGATCTTTCCACATGTGCCATACTGTATGAAGTGGACTCTGCTGTGTCGCTCTACGTTCTCTAACCTTTCTTTTGCATGTGTCCTCCTGGCTATGGTATTTCAAGGTCACCTGCCTGAGGAGCATAGTAAGAGAAGAGCTCAGTTCTGAAGCTCAGGGCTGTGATTTTCTAGCAGCAAAACTACAGTGATCTTGCTGCTGTGAGAATTGTCCTCGATGCGGCATCCACGTGTGCAGCAGTATCTATGAATTGTCTGCTTTTGCTTTAGGGTTTCTTTCACTGCTCATAATTTCTTGAGGCAAAAAACCAGGAAGTAAAATTAATTTTTTGAAACATAAATAATGTGATTAGGCATTTAGATGTTTCTGTGGTGTGTGATCTGTACCCCTAGTTAGTCAAGCCTGCAGGAAGAACCTACTGGCCAAATACTTGGTTCATAACTGTGCTGTGCAAATCTTGTTATCATGTAATGGTCTGAGGTAGAATGTCGCTTCTGAGTGAAGGTTCCTCAGAAAGGCTGGGTCTAAAGTGATAACGTAGACACAGATCTGGAACTGTTACTCTGCAGCATAGTAGTTGTACTCTCAGGTGCCTCAAATACTACATTCAACAGTAGCATGTTTCTATCATTATTTTCACCTGTAAGAAAAACAGAATGGGAAAAGCAAAGGCAGTTAAAATGATCTAAAATATTTCCAGACTGGAAAGGTAAAATGAGACTCCCTGCCTGGGAACACCTCTTTTCAAAGACTGTTTCCCTGAGGAGAAGGTGTGGTGAGGGCTCTGCAGTTCAGGAGGGAACAGAAATGCCTTTTGGAAACCGTGTAGGATGATGGAGAAGTAGGGTTGTGTCATCACTGTGTTTTAAGAGACAAAAAATAGCTATTTAGCGATTTTGAATAGGAGTTGTTGTTCCTCTCCCCTGAGTTGGCCATGAGGAAGCATAACAAGCCTACTGCACCCTTTTTTCTTAATTTAAAGCCGTTGCAGAGCACTGCAGAGAGGCTTTGGCTCTGGAGAGCTGGAATAAAGCACATGCTAGCGAAGGTTTGCTCTAGGGCCTTGTTCAAGCCCGTTCCTGTGGCTGCCCTGACCCCTAGTGACTGCAGAAACAGTTAAATAATTAACAGATTCAATTGTTTTAAAAAAATATATATCTTTACATAACGTCTTGCTTTACAAGGGAGCTTTTATCAGCAAGTGTCTTCATTAGGAGGAAATTGTCAACATCCTTCTATTTTAAGCAATCTCTAAGTTCCCAGAGAAGTTTTGCTCAGTTTTTATTTTACAACCAATTTCTTTCTCATTTGAGTGTTGACTTGAGATGGATTTTGCTACCTTAATTAGTAAATAGCTTCATTAAAATATCAGTGCTGCTAAGATGTTGGGAGTTGATGGTTTAAATTTAGCCATATAAATTTGTTCAGGAATGCTGGATCTCAGGCTGGAAGCTTTGCAAACTTTTAATACAATACAGGTGGTACCACTGTTAATCTGTTCGAGATCTGATATGATGCACCTACAGGAGATGTCTGATGATCTTGAGAAGTACCATCTGGAAAAACATTAGTATGTTTTAACAGGTGTAAGGTGAAAGCAACAAATCCTTTCTTTCCCTTGGGCCTTTCAATTCAGCAGCAGACGATGTATGTGCACACGTAATACCAAGGCAAGTTCAGCTCTCCTTCAGTAGCCCTCTGCCTTGGATCTTTGGCTCGTTATCTCAGGACTTATTTTCAAGTAGTGTTAGTTTCAACCAGTGTGGGGGATTTGTCATGCAGGGAGTATGTGAAAACACAGAAATACAGTCTTTAGGGCCCCGCTGCATGAATGTAGAATATCCTCAATTTTCTTTGACTCCCCTTTGGGGCCCTAATGACAGAGACAACCAGACAGAAGATGACTAAGAAACATAGTAGGGGATGCACCCATGATCTATAAAGCACACGTATGTTTTTAATATTTTTATGGATCTTAGTGCTGTTGAGGCTGTGAAAAGGAAATGTTAGATAAGGATTTGATTACACAAAGCACCGATCCCTGTGTGTTCCTCTGATTTCAGTCAAGAGCAGTTCACACCTCACAGGAACTGCTAATATCTCATTGACCCATGTATTTATTGTACAGTGATGAGGTATTTCTTACTAACTATGACTTTCTGGACTGAGCAATTGATGACTCAAGAGAACAGGATTTGTAATTTCTCTGCAGGAAGCTCCAGTGAAGAGGGAGGAGATAATGTACTGAGGTTGTGGTTCCACAACAATCCAGGACCAGCCAAGTGTTGCCCCCATGGCCGTGTCCTTCTCCTCCTGCTTTTGTCTGTCTTTCCCTTGAGCTGGGCCTCTCACTCAGCCCGATCCTGTGCTGGGCATATCGGCATGTCAAGATGCTAGAAGATTATTTTCTTTCAGCTTTGGCTTGTTGGGGTGGCTTTTTGGGGTGGGGAGGTGGGTGAAATTGCATCGGGAGGTGCTAGTTCTTTATGATCCCAGTTTGGAAAGGCACTCGGATTGTGTAAAGCATCTCTTCAGGTGCTGGTTTTCTGAGATCGCATTTAAAAGGAAAGGAGGACAGTGTAGATAATCCTACAACCATTCAGATGCTGGGAGCCCCAAGTTGTGCAGCACTGAATGGGCCTGCGACTATGGCCCAAGCACACCCTGCACCTCCCGTCCATGGAAAAGTCACCCCGTTTTGGTCATTGGAGCTCTTACAGGACTTTCCCAAAGAAGCCAACTCTATTCCTCATTTCCACTGTCAGACAAAAAGGACGTTCACCTGAGAACCTGTCGCTGCGCTCTTAGGTAGCGGCTAGGCCAGGCCTTATCTAACGGGACACAGTATCCCTCTGAGTACGATTTTAAATTGCCTCAGGCAGACAACGTAGACCGTGTTGCCGCAAGGCATCGGGTACTACAATTTGAAACTGCGATGTCTAGTTAGAGGGGAGGCGAGACGCTTAGTCCTTGATTTCAAAAAGGTGTTTCTTGTCTGTTTTTTTACATTTTCTAACTCTCAGCTAAACCAGATACTCTAGATTTTTCTATTCTTCTCTCAGTTAAGGAAAGTGAGGCCTAACTTCATGCATGTTTACAATCACTATAGCCTCTATAAATTTCACAGAATCCCAGAATCGTTCAGGTTGAAAAAACCCCTTGGGATCATCGAGTCCAACCCTCAGCCTACTCTGCAAAGTTCTCCCCTACACCACATCCCGCAACATCGCATCCAAACGACCCTTAAACACATCCAGGGATGGTGACTCCACCACCTCCCTGGGCAGCCTATTCCACCGTCTGACCACTCTTTCTGTGAAAAATTTTGTCCTAATGTCCAGTCTGAACCTCCCCTGTTGCACTTGAAAGCCATTCCCTCTTGTTCTATCGCTAATGACCTGTGAGAAGAGACCAGCACCAACCTCTCTACAAGACGTAGTTGTAGAGAGTGATGAGGTGTCCCCTTAGCCTTCTCCTCCTCGGACTAAAGAGTCCCCATTCAAATGATTAAAAATTAGGTTTCCAAATAGAAAAAAAATTACATCATGACCACCTGAGGTTTATGCAAGATACTCTCCATAAAGTAGGGTAGAGAGCTGTATGACTGTATTTCTCCTAGAACGATAGAATCATTTCAGCTCAAAGGCACCCTGGAAGGTGTCTGATCCATCCCCGTGTTCTAGACAGTCACAATGAAGAAAAAGCTCCAAGGAAGAAAAACACTTTTACATTCACAGTTACAGGTGCCACCCAGATAAGTGCTGGATCCCAGAGCTACAGAAAGAAGTTTGAAGGGCTCTCCTCGCAAACCGATGATGTTCTGAGAATGACCAAAGGTCAGGTAAATGCGAAAAGGGGAAAATGCCTGAGACAAAGATAGAAATCACATCTAGGTAACAGCTGGGTGTGAGGTTGGTTTCTTCAGAAGGCAATATGAAAGTATCCTTCTTCTCAGTCTTCCTCTCACTTTGATCTTGGTCTTTACCCAATCTTTGATACTGGAAAAAGGAAGTTAAGAAAGATGAAACAGAAACCGAATGAGATATTAACTTGGAGCGAGGGTTATGTTTGTGTTTTCACAGATGCCAGCTCTCGCTGGGTTCCTGCTCGGTGTTTGGCCTGTGTTGGAACCTGTCTCAGGGTGAAGGATGGGTGGTCTCACAACCAAACGCCACCGGAAGCCCTGAAAATCCGTTCTCTACGTGCTTGGTAGAAATACCTGTGGATACATGGCCGAATCCACTGCAGTTTTGGCTTAGCAAACAAACTAATGCTACTTCTTTAGCTTTAAGTGGTCTTTTAACTGATGCCGATAGTGTTAGACATGCTATGTTACAAAATAGAGCTGCCATTGATTTTTGCTTTTAGGACAAGGGCATGGATGTGAAGATCTTGAAGGAATGCCTTATCTGAATGGTTTGACTCCCTGGGAATTACAGGATGGTTAAAAGAATTGTTAAAAGGAGGAATCATTGTAATTATTGTGATTATTGTGTTTGCTATTATTTTGCCATGCTTAATTACCTGTATTGGACAATCGTTGCAAAAAGGCTTACAAGGAGTTTAGATTGCTTAAAAACAAAAAGAGGGATATGTGGGGATTCTAAAGGAGTCCCTGCGAGAAAATGGACCTGTGAGCAATCCTGCATATGAGCAAGACTGGTAAAGCCTCAGCGTCGGCAAGGACATAACCCGGAAAGAATGAAGAAGAACACAGGAAGTTAAACAACTTCAGGGTGTGGGTTTGGGCAGAGAAGGAAGTTTGTACAATGTCAATGTGGCAGTTTTCATCCAATCAGAAGAAAGAGCTTAAGGAGCTTGTGCAAAGCTAACTGTCCAGTCAGAAAGAATTATACCATGTGATTATATCATGTGATTCTCACTAGCATTATAAAAGGCTTGCTTCACCGCAATAAAATTGACATTGCTTAATCATGTTGATTGTCGGCATGTCCGTATCTCCCACACCTGTGTCATTGTAGTCTTTAGTCTTTCACAGTGTTTTGTCTCCATTACTCACTGAGGTGTTATCGCCCATATATCATCCACCGTTCTGGCATTCTCACATGGCAGGCCACACCTGGGCATCTGCGTCACATCACCTCAGCATCGTTGTGTGTACTGTCAGGCTGTGTCTCTTGGTCTGGCATTAACTCTACCCTGTGTGGTACTCTTGCATCCTTAGGTCATGTTTGTGAGCATGTAGACGTGTGTGTTTGAGGTGGAGCTGCTTTGTGTGTTTGTAGCCATTCTGGATGGGGTGGAATGGTCCCAGAAGGGGATGATGATTTGTCGGTGAGCGTGGCCTGTTCGGGTGGAGATTGTGTAGGTTGGTTTTGGGGATAGGCAGTAGTTATCGGTAAGCAGGCTCTAGAGTTCCTTCTTTTGTCTTTTGCAGGTACAATAGGGCCACCGGGAATCCAGAAGCAAATGCTTCCATGAAGTTTTCCAGAGTGTACAAAATGAAGCAAAGAAGGACCAGGAGCAGTGCACAGAGGGGAACATATTCCTCTTCTTCCAACTATGAGGGCCTGCGGTGTGGAATCATATGAAGTGGTTGTGATGGCTTGAGGTGCATGATGATGCAGTTGGGGTGATCTGCCACTCCGGGAGGTGATGGTTAGATAGAGTAGATACTGAATGAGTGTTAGTTTTGGAAGGCATCTATCCTTGTATGTGAGGATGTTTTTCATTTCAGGGTATATTGAATTTAGAGAAAGTTAATGTGTCTTTTAAAAATAAAGAAACTCTTGAGCAGGGGGATTTCTTTATCTCCCTGACCTGGTTTATTGTCGCTTAGTCCTGGCCGCTCTGTCAGGTGATGTTCATGGCCAGCGTTTGGGTGGAGGTTAGGCTCAGGCCGTGGCGTTTGCAGGCAGGGTGATTTTTAGAGGCCTTCAGGAACCACGTTCCAAGGAGTGCCACAGCAGTGGGTCAAGGAAGTGTTGTGGGGGTCAGGTGGCCGGGTGGGTTTCCTGAGAGCAGGGGGTGGTTAGTGGGGTAGCTGAATGAGTGGTGTGTTTAGTATGTGTCTGCCTGTGCATGAGTGTTTAATGTTTTTTTTTTTCTTGCAGGTGGAGTTGAATTTTTTGAGTAGTTAGGGGGAAAAAAACAAAACAAAACAAAAACAGCCGGGGAATTCTTTTTTTTTTTCCCCCAGCTGGGTTTTTTTCCCCGGTCCTGGCCACTCTGCGAGGCGACAATCATCGCCAATGTTTGGACACGGAGAGGTCTAGGGCCGGGGTTTTTGCAGGCAGGGCGATTTTGGAGGCCTCCGGGAACAGTGTTCCCGAGGAGCCATGCAGCCATGGGGTGAGGGACATGTCGTGGTGGTCCTGTACTGGGATGGCTTTGAGAGCAGGGGGTGGTTAGTGGGGTAGCTGAATGTGTGGTGTGTTTAAAACGTGTTTGCCTGTGCATGGCTGTTTAATGTAATGTAGGGGTTTTTCTGTTGTTGCAGGTGGAGTGTTTTGAGTAGTCAGAAAAAAACCAAAAAAACAACCCAGCTGGGGGATTTATTTTTCACCCTGGTCCTGGCCACTCTGCAAGGTGATGATTGTTACCAGTGTTTGGATGCGGAGCAGTCTAGGGATGGAGTTTTTGGCAGGCAGGATGATTTTTGAGGTCCTTGGGAATGGTGTTCCTGGACTCACGTATGTCATAGTAGTCTCTAAACAGTTATGAATGTAGTTAGTATGCCCTACATACAGACATGATCCTAATGGGCATGTGTGAAATGACCATAAATGCTGAGAGGGGTAATAGTGGTAGGTAAAGCACTTGTAATGGTTTTGGGGTTTTTGAATTCCATAAGTTTTTGTGTAGTGTAGGTTCAATAAAGGTGTATTTGCTGTTGGTTCCAAGGTTTAATAAGGATGTAAAAGGTGGTTTGTAATGTGGATTTAGTGAAGGTGTACTTGCAGTGCTTGTAAGGTTTCCAAAGTAAATAAAAGCTTTGTGCAAGGTAGGCTCAATGAAGCTGTATTTGCTCTTGGTTCTAACTTTATTAAGTAAGTAAAAGCTGTTCTGTAATGCAGTTCTAACAAAGGTGTATTTGTTGGGGTTGGCTCTTGTGTGGTTTCTCTGGATGTGTAAGTTTGTCTCTCTGTGTTTGCCGTTTGTCTCTCTCGCCATGTGTCTGACTTTGTCTCTCTGATTTTGTCTCTCTGTGTCTCTCTCGGACTTGGACTTTGTGTCTGTATTTCTCTCTTTGTCTCTTTTAGTTAATTGGTAATTAGCAGTACTAGAACATGGCTGTTGCCAGGGAGTAATCATTAAAAAAAAAAATTTAAACTACATTACTCCCTGGTAATTTGGCCATGTTCTACTGCTGCACCACACTTACTATTTTTATTCTTTTACTGTATAATATTAATACTACACCACACACCTGACACCAATGAATAAACCCCTACCCCCCCATAACACCCACCACCACACAACAACATAACATCCTCCACCTACACTCACTCCATCACAACCTATACCAATAACAACAAGTAGGTGTGGCTATGGTTAGTAGGTGGGGCTGGGGGTAGGGTTAGGATTACTGGGGTTAGGGCCAGGGGTGGGACTAGGGTTACTAGGCAGAGCTGGAGATGGGGCTACAGTCACTAGGTGGGGCTGGGGGCTGGGTCAAGGGTTACTAGGTGGGGCTGGGGGCTGGGTGAAGGGTTACTAGGTGGGGCTGGGGGTGGGGTTAGGGTTACTAGGCAGGGCGAGGGGTGTGGTTACGGTTAGAGGGTGGACTCAGCGGCAGGATTAGGGGTTGGGATTAGGGGTTACGAGTTGGGGGTAGGGCAGTTAGGGTTAGGGCAATAAGGGTTAGGCATTATGGTGATTAGGGTTGGGGTTAGGGGTTTGAGTTAGGGTTAGGGTTAGTGTGTCGGATGAGGGCTAGGGTGTCAGGTTAGGGGTTAGGGTGAGGGTTAGGGTTGGGGTTAGATTTACATGTTAGGGTTAGGGGAGGGTTAGGGTTAGGATTAGGGTTAGGGGAGGGTTAGGGTTAGGATTAGGGTTAGGGTAGGGGAAGGGGTTAGGGTTAGTGGTTAAGATTAGGGTGAGGGTTAGGGGTTATGGTTAGGGTTAGGTTTTAATGTTGGGGGTTAAGGGTTGGGGTTAGGGTTAAGGTTATGGGTTTGGGTTAGTGTTTAGGGGTAGGGCTTAAGTGTTAGGGGTTGGGGGTTGGGTTAGGATTGAGGGTGAGGGTGAGTTAGGGGTAGGTTTAGGGGTTAGGGTTGGGTTAGGTTTCAGATTAGGGTTAGATTTACATGTTAGGGTTAGGGTCAAGGGAAGGTTAGGGATTAGGATTAGGGTTAGGGTAGGGGAAGGAGTTAGGGTTAGGGATTAGGGTGAGAGTTAAGGTTAGGGGTAGGGTTTAGGTGTTGGGGCTTTGGGTTTAGAGTTTAGGGTTAGGTCTTGGGGTTAGGGTTAGGAGTTAGGGGACAGTGTTATGGACGGGGTTAGGGGTTAGGTCTAGGTGTTGGAGGTTAGGGATAGGGTTAGGGGTTAGAGGTTAGGGTTAGGGGTTAGGGTTAGGTTTTAGGGGTTAAGGGTTGGTGTTAGGGGTTGGGTTAGGGGTTAAGGGTTGGTGTTAGGGGTTAGGGGTGTTAGGGTTAGGGCTGGGGGTTAAGGGTTAGGGATTAGAGTTAGGGGTTAGGGTTTGGGCTTAGATTTAGGGGTTAGGGTTATGCATTAGGGTTAGGGTTATTGTTAGGGGTTAGGTATTGGGATTAGGGGTTGGGGATAGGGGTTAGGGCTGGGGGTAAGGGATTAGGTTTAGGGGGTAGGGTTAGGAGTTAGTGTTAGGGGTTAGGGTTTAGGGGTATGCATTAGGGGTTAGGGGTAGCGGGTTAGGGGTAGGAGTTGTTAGGGTTTTGGGTTTAGAGTTTAGGATTAGGGTTTAAGGGGAGGGGTTAGGGTTTAGGGTTAGCGATTAGGGGTTTGGGGTTAGGGTAAGGGGTTAAGAGTCAGTGTTAGGGTTAGGGGTTAGAGGTTAGGGTAAGGTTGTAGGGCTTGGGGGTTAGGGTTAGCGGTTGGGGGTTGGGGTTAGGGCTTGGGCTTAGGGTTAGTGATTAGCGGTTGGGTTTAGGGTTAGTGATTAGGGGTTGGGTTCAGGGGTTAGTGTTAGGCTTTAGGGGTTGGGATTGGGGGTTAGGCGTTGGGGTTAGTGATTAGGGGTAGGGCTTAGGGGTTGGGGTTAGTGATTGGGGGTAGGGTTTAGGGGTTGGGGCTGGGGTTAGGGTTAGTGATTAGGGGTAGGGCTTAGGGGTTGGCATTAGGACTTAGGGGTTGGGGTTAGGGTTAGTGATTAGAGGTTGGGGTTAGGGTTAGTGATTAGGGGTAGGGCTTAGGGGTTGGGGGTAGGGCTTAGGGGTTGGGGTTAGTGATTAGGGGTAGGGCTTAGGGGCGGGGGTTAGGGTTAGTGATTAGGGGTTGGGGTTAGGGTTAGTGATTAGGGGTAGGTCTTAGGGGTTTGGGTTGGGGTTAGTAGGGGTAGGGCTTGGGGGTTGGGGTTAAGGTTTGGGGTTAGGGTTGGGGCTTAGGGGTTGGGGTTAGGGTTGGGACATTGGGGCTTAGAGGTTGGGGTTTAGGGGTTGGGGTTTGGGATTAGGGTTAGTGATTAGGGGTTGGGGTTAGGGTTAGTGATTAGGGGTTAGGGCTTAGGGGTTGGGGTTGTTGGTGTTAGGGATTGGGGTTAGGGTTATGGGTTATGGTTAGGGGTTAGGGTTATGAGTTAGTGTTTAGTGGTTAGGAGTTAGGTGTTAGGGTTAAGGATTAGTGGTTAGGTCTTTGGGTTAGGGTTAGGTTTAGTGTTGGGGTTAGGGTTTAGTGTTAGGGCTTGGGGTTAGTGGTTAGGGTTAGGCATTATGGTTAAGGGTTAGTGTTATGGTTAGTGTTAGGGGGTAGGATTTGAGTTAGGGGTAAGGGTTAGGGGTTACTGTTGCAGGTTATGGGTTAGGTTTAGGGGTTAGGGGTTGGAGTTAGGGGTTATGGTTAGTGGTTATTGGTTAGGGCTTAAGTGTTAGGGCTTTGGGTTTAGAGTTTAGGGTTAGGTCTTAGGTTTACGACCTGGGGTTAGGGTTAGGGATTTGGGGTTAGGCGTAAGGATTAGGTCTTAGGTTTAGGGCTTAGGGGTCAGAGTTAGCGGTTAGGGTTAGGCGTTAGAGGTTAATGTTAGGGGTTAGGGTTTAGAGGTTAGGGTTATGGTTTAGGGTTAGGATTTACTGTTATGGTTTAAGGGTTAGGGGTTAGGGTTTGGGGTTAACGGTTAGGTTTAGGACTTGGGGTTAGGGTTTAGGGTTAGGGCTTAGGGCTAGGGCTTAGGAGTGAGGGGTTAGGGCTAGGGCTTAGGAGTGAGGGGTTAGGGCTAGGGCTTAGGAGTGAGGGGTTAGGGCTAGGGTTTAGGAGTGAGGGGTTAGGGGGTTAGGGTTTGGGATTAGGGCTTGGGCTTAGGGCTTGGTCATATGGTTAGGGACTAGACTTAGGTTTAGGGGTTAGGGCTTGGGGTTTAGTGGTTAGGGGTTGGGGGTTAGGGTTTGGGGTTAGGGCTAGTTCTTATGGTTAGGACTTGTGGTTAGGGACTAGATTTAGGGTTAGGGCTTGTGGTTAGGGACTAGATTGAGGGTTAGGGCTTAGTTTTAGGGGTTAAGGATTAGGGTTATTGTTATGGGTTAGCGCTTAGGGTTAGGGTTTAGGTTTAAGGGTTAGGTTTAGGGGTTAGGGTTAGGGGTTAGGGTTATGGTTAGTGGTTAGCTTTAGGGATATGGTTAGGGATAGGTGTTAGGCTTAGGGGTTTGGGTTATAGGTTAGTGTTAGATATAGGGTTAGGGCTTGGGGTAAAGGGTTAGGTTTCGGCGGTAGGGTTAGGGGTTAGTGTTAGAGGTTAGAAGTTAGGGTTATGGGTTAGTGTTTAGGGGTTAGGAGTTAGGATTTAGGGTTAGGTTTAGGGCTTAGGGTTAGGGGTTATGGGTAGGGGTTAGTGGTTAGGGTTTGGGATTAAGGGTTAGGGTTAGGGTTTAGGGTTAGGGATTAGGGTTAGGGGTTATGGTTAGGGTTAGTGTAGGGGTTAGAGTTCAGGGTTAGGGGTAGGTGTTAAGGTTTAGGGGATAGTGTTAGGGTTTAGGGCTTAGGGTTAGTGCTTAGGTTTAGGGGTTAGGCTTAGGGCTTGTGTTATGGGTTAGCTTTAGGGTTAGGGTTTGGCACTAAATGTTAGGGTTTAGGTTTAGGATTCAGGGTTATGGATTAAGGTTCGGGGTAAGGGTTAGTGGTTAGGGATTAGGGTTAGGTGTTAGGGGTTAGAGTTAGGAGTTAGGCTTATGGGTTAGTGTCCCGATCCAATATCGGGGCGGGTTCTTAAACGATCCCAAGAGCGAGATTAAGGCACAAATGAGGTCAAATGCGGTATAACCTTGTGAGCTTTATTTCCTGTAACAATTAGTAATAGCGATAGGACAGAGAGAAAAGGAAAGAGAAAGTCAGAATCCCTAAGGCAGAAAACGGTAGAGATGCAGCTAATTACCGCCACCACCAGGGATCCAACGATGTTGCGTAGACTCGGCCTCGGTGCAGGTGGTGGTGCTCCAAGCTCCGCCGAGGTCCCAGCTCCAGGTAACAGGTGTCGAAGCAGGTTGCAAAGACGGTGGCACCAAGAGAGGCGTACGCAGTCCTTTAGTCCCCACGATTTCCCCGAAGAGTCCGCCCATTTCCACGGAGCTCATTGTAATATGTGCCGCCCCGTGGTCCTCCATACGCGCATGCCCAGGTGTTCTGCCGGGGGGGGTCGACCTGCAGTGCCTTCAGCCTTTGCACGTCTTCCTCGTCCCGCACCCAGCTCGCGCGCCGGTACAGCTTGGCAGGCACTGCCAAGGCTGTCATTGTTCTCACTTTGAGCGGATGTCGTGGTTTTTTTGGGGACTCTGTAGCGTACTCCTTCAGAACAACAGGATGCTGGGGGTGGGAAGTGGTGGTCGCGGAGCAGCAATGTTGAGACAAACAATGTCTAACACAGTTCCTTACAGTTAGGGTAAGGGGTTAGGGTTAGGGGTTTAGGTTAGTGGCTATGGTTAGGGGTTAGGGTTAGCTGTTGGTGTTAGGGATTAGGGTTAGGGGTTTAGGTTAGTGGCTATGGTTAGGGGTTAGGGTTAGCTGTTGGTGTTAGGGATTGGGGTTAGGGGTTGTGGGTTATGGTTAGGGCTTAGGGTTAGGGTTATGGGTTAGTGTAAGTGGTTAGAGTTTAGAATTTAGGGTTAGGGTTAGGTTTAGTGTTGGGGTTAGGGGTTATGGGTTAGGCTTAGGGGTTAGGGTTAGGGGTTATGGTTAGGTTTTAGTGTTAGGGCTTGGGGTTAGTGGTTAGGGTTAGGCGTTAGGGTTAGGGGCTAGTGTTATGGCTAATGTTAGGTGTTAGGACTTGTGTTAGGGGTTAGGCTTAGGTGTTAGTGTTGCATGTTATGGGTTGGGGGTAGGGTTAGGGGTTAGTGTTGTGGGTTAGGGTTATGTGTTGGGGCTTAAGGGTTGGGACTTAGGGTTACGGGTTAGGGTTATGATTAGGGATTGGGGGTAGGGGTTAGTGTTAGGGGCTGATTTAGGGCTTAGGGGTTATGTTTAGGGTTAGCGTTAGGGGTTAGGGTTAGGTTGAGAGGTTAGGTCTTGGGTTATGTGTTATGCTTGGATTTTAGGGTTAAGTGTTAGGGGTTAGGGTTAGGTTTAGGGGTTAGGGTTAAGGTTAGTAGTTAGGTGTATGTGTTAGGGGTTAGGGTTAGTAGTTAGGACATGGGGTTACGGGTTAGGGATAGGGGTTGGGGTTAGGATTTATGTGTTAAAGTTAGGGGTTAGGGTTAGGGGGTTGGGGTTAGGGGTTTGGGTTAAGGATTAGGGTTAGGGCTTAGGGATAGGGCTTGTGTTAGGGTTTAAGTTTAGGGCTTGGCGTTATGTCCTGAACCTAGAGACAGGTCTTAGGGGGTAGTGGTTAGGGGTGAGGTCTTATGGTTAGGGTTTATGATTAGACCTTAGGGTTAGGGGTAGGGTTAGGGATTAGGGGGTTGGGTTTTAGGGTTAGGGCTTAGGGTTAAGGGTTCGGGATAGGGGTTTGGGTTGGGGTTATGGTTAGGGTTTATGGGGTATCGCTTAGGGTTAGGGCTTAGAGGTTAGTGTTAGGGGCTAGGTCTTAGGGTTAGGGGTTTGGGTTAGTGATCGGTTATCGCTTAGGGTTAGGGGTTATCTCTTTTGGTTAGGGTTTAGGGTTAGGGTTAGGACGTAGTGTTAGGGTTATTGTTAGGGCTTGGGGTTAGAGTTAGGCTTTAGGGGTTAGGGTTAGGGGGTTAGGGTTTAGGGTTTAGGGGTTGTAAGGAACTGTATTAGACATTGTTTGTCTCTACATTGCTGCTCCGAGACCACCACTTCCCGCCTTGACATCCTGTTGTTCTAGAGGAGTACGCTACGAAGGAGACACAGAGCCCCGACAAAAAACCACGACATCCGCCCGAAGCGAGAACAACAGCAGCCTCGGCCGTGCCTGCCGTGCTGTAACAAGCTAAGTGCGAGACAAGGAGGACTTGACACCCCCCTCCCCAGCACGACCACCATGGACACCTGGGCAAGACCACGGGGTGGCACCTATTACAATGAGTTCTGTGGAAACGAGCGAGAACTGGGGCTATAAAAGGGTCGCGTACTCCTCTCCAGGGTACCCTGGTCTTCGGCACCTGTTACTTGGACCTGAGACCCCGGCGGCGATTGAAGCTCCTCCACCTACATCACGGCTGAGCCGACGGAACATCGCTGGATCCCTGGTGGTGGCGGTAACTAGTTGCACCTCTACCGTTTTTCTGGCTTAGGGATTCTGACTTTCTCTTTCCTTTCCCCTCTGTCCTATCGCTGTTATCAGTTGTTACAGAAAATAAAGTTCACAAGATTGTACAGCATCTGACCTCGTTTGTGTCTTAGTCTCGCTCTTGGGATCGTTTAAGAACCCACCCCGATATTGGATCGGGACATTTTAAATTGGCGTCACGGACAGGATCCCTTGAGGCGAGAGTGTTGTACTTTCTTACTGTGTTGGATTTAAGCGTCTCAGGACGACTTTACCCACTTTGTGTTACAATAAGTTGTGACCTCTTGAGGCTGAATAGGGGAAATTGTGGACAGAGAGGCTGTATTTGGATTAGGATTAGGTGAGACCTCCTGAGACTGGACAGGGGAAGTCTCTATGTCAAAGTGTGACCCTCTCAGGACGCATATCCCCTTTTTAGTTGGAAAGAGAAAATTGATGGGAGCCTTGCCGGCAGTCGATGTTTGTGATGAGGTGCTCTTGCGGGGCGAAGGAATAGATAAGTTATATGATCTTTTGGAGGCGCACCGGTCTCGTCCCTCGGTCCAGGGACTTGATTGGGCGAGAAAACATTGGTTCCAGGTGCAGAGTCTGGTGGATAGAATCAGGGTGTTACAAAAGGAAGCTAAAGTTAAGAAGGGAAAAGGAAAATCTATAATTTGTGCAGTACTAGGAGCGAGTCTAGTAGCTGCGATGGAAGAGAAAAAAGAGAAGTCTCGCCAAGATGACATTGTCATAAACTCCCTGCAGTCGGCCATACAAAGCCTGCAGAATCAATTGAGAGAAGCCAAAGAAGTAATAGAGGAGCAAAAGGAGCAAATCATGATACTGAAAAGTGAGTTGAGGGAACAACTTTTGGCAGAGACAGACACACTGGCGGAGGCACAAGTGAAGCTTTTAGAGAAAGGAATACGTCAAATTTACCCACAAGGGGATCTGCAGAAGGCAAAGGAAACCGTAGAAAGTCTTCCCCATATGTATCCTTTGGTCAAAACAGAATATATATATGAGGACGATAGTGATAATCGTCCTCAAGTAATTACCAGAGAAGTCCCATTTACATCAACCGAATTGGCAAAGTTGAAAAAAGATTTTGCAAGGACTGCAAAGGAATCAGAGACGGAATATGTGTGGAGAGTGTCTTTGTCAGGAGGGGATGGAATCTTATTGTCAGAGAAGGAAGCAGAAGGATATTGGGGTCCGGGTGTGTTTTTAACTACCGGTGACCACCGAGCCCCATGGTCATTAACTCAGAGAGTCGCGTATTGGGCTGGAGGGCTGAACCCTTGGAGAGGGGGGATCCCCTTGCCATAACAGGTACAGTGGATCAGCTAGTAGAAAGTGTGCAGAAGGCAGCCTGTCTGCAGATGATGTATGATCAGGAGCTCAAGCCTAAGCAGGGCTCCCCGATGATGATGCCTGTGGACCCAGAGAGGATGACTCCCCTGATACAAGGACTTCCTGACTCCCTAAAACCCATTGGCATTCAGTTACAAGGAAAAATTCAAAATAGTTCCAATGTAGAGAGAATGACGGCCAGTCTTGAGGGGATAGTGACTCCTGACCACCGACAGCCAGGGAGGAAAGTATGGACATGGGGAGAGGTGGCCCAAGAACTAATTAATTTTGGGAGAAAGTATGGCCTCGTCAGCGGGTCGTCGCAAAGGATAGAAACCAGGATTTTACGGGCTGCAGAGAAAATTATCGGTCGACAATCATCTATGAAGAAGGGCCAAGGCCTGGGATCACCCCGATTTCAGAACTCTGGGAGAGAGAGACCCCTAACTCGACAGGGACTGTGGCAACTAGGGCTTCAGAAAGGTGTTCCCCGTGACTTGATGGATGGGCTTACCACGAAAAAATTAGAGCAACTTGTGTACAACTGGTCAGGACAAAAGGTCCCTTCCAGACCAACCCCAAGTGCCCCACCAATAGTGAGCGATCCACCCCTGATAGACCTTGGGGAGGAACCGACTGGAGAAAAGAAGGTGGCGGGAAACTAGACCCTCCGCCCCCTCAAGGTGAGGGGGGAGGCGGAGGATGGATGTTTATTAGACAACTCACCTGCAACCCGAAAGGGGACTTACTCATAACTGTTGCTGTAGGACCAAGGAAAAGACTAGTAACCTTTTTGATTGATACTGGGGCACAAATTACCGCGCTAACGCGGACCGAAGCAGAACAATGTGGAATTCCGATTCCCTCGAAAAATTTAATTGTCCTAAATGCCCTGGGAAAAACACAGTCAGTACCTATGACTCCGGTGACGCTGTGGTTACCAGGAGAAGAAAGCCCTGTCAACACCATGGTAGCCATAGGAGCTTTCCAGATGAATCTTCTAGGTATAGATGTTTTGAAAGGTAGGCAGTGGCGAGACACCCAGGGAAACTCATGGTCATTTGGTGTCTCCCAGATCAGGCAGTTGGCCGGAATACCAGACACAGAAGTGCGTTTATTGCAAGCGGCACCTACCCTGCCACCCTCCAAATTGACAAATGTGAAACCCTACCCACTACCTCTAGGAGCAAGGGAGGGAATCACACCAGTTCTGGAGGATTTGAAAAAGCAAGGTATTGTGGTCCCCACTCACTCTCCCTTCAATTCACCAGCATGGCCGGTCCAAAAGCCAAACGGCAGATGGAGATTGACAATAGATTACAGGAGACTGAATGCCAATACAGGTCCACTCACATCTGCTGTACCAAACATTGCTGAATTGATAGCAACCATTCAGGAACAATCCCACCCTGTCATGGCAACAATTGATGTTAAAGATATGTTTTTTATGGTCCCCTTACAACCTGAGGACCAGGAGCGCTTTGCCTTTACCTGGGAGGGACAACAATATACTTTTACGCGACTCCCTCAAGGATACAAGCACTCCCCCACGCTGGCTCACCATGCTCTAGCGCAAGAGTTAGAAACAATTCCCAGAAAAGCAGAGGTAAAGATTTATCAGTACATAGATGATGTACTCATAGGAGGGAGTCAAGTAGAAGAAGTTGAAGAAACTCAAAAGGATATTATTGCCCATTTAGAAAACATAGGATTGACAATCCCACCTGAGAAAATACAGACCCCCTCCAGTGAGGTAAAATTTTTAGGAATCTGGTGGAAGGGAGGCATGACGTGCATCCCACCGGAGACTCTCTCCTCTCTCGATCAGATCAAGATACCAGAGTCAAAGAAAGACTTACAGCATGCACTGGGGTCGCTTGTGTTTTGGAGGAAACACATACCTGATTTTTCAATTATTGCCAGGCCCTTGTATGATTTACTGAGAAAAAGAGCCCAGTGGGAGTGGACTCAGGTCCACGATGAGGCTTTACAGTTGT
This sequence comes from Strix uralensis, assembly GCF_047716275.1. Lineage (NCBI taxonomy): Eukaryota > Metazoa > Chordata > Aves > Strigiformes > Strigidae > Strix > Strix uralensis. The sequence goes on along the minus strand of NC_133999.1, from coordinate 16,270 downwards.
TGGTGTTTGAAGCGACTGCCTACCAGGCCCTGGGTCCAATTCACCCAACAGACCCGGTCCAGATTGAATGGGGGTTCGCCAAGACCGGATTGTCCATCCATTTGTGGCAAAAGGGTCCAGAAGGTCCATTTAGGCCCATTGGGTTTTATTCTCGTAGCTTTAAAGATGCTGAGAAAAGATATACAACTTGGGAAAAAGGTTTATTTGTGGTTAGCCTAGCTCTGAGAGAAGCCGAACGTACCATTCGGCAACAACCTTTAGTTCTCAGAGGCCCATTTAAAGTGATCAAAGCTGTTTTGGCAGGAACTCCACCCCCTGACGGGGTGGCTCAGAGAGCCTCTGTGCGAAAATGGTATGCACAAATAGAGCACTACTGTGAAATCTTTTCTGTAACCGAAGGAGCCCCGAAAGTGCTAAATATACAAGATGAGGTAAACCCAGATAAGGAAAAATCCGAGCTTTTGTCAGTAATACAAGTAGCTCCTCCATTTTCTGGACAATTGCAAAACGTCTGGTTTACAGATGCCTCATCAAAACGGGAGGGGAAGATTTGGAAATACCGAGCTGTGGCACTTCAGGTAGACACCAAGGAACAGATCATTACTGAAGGAGAAGGTAGCGCACAAGTAGGAGAACTAATTGCTGTGTGGAGCGTTTTCCAACATGAGGCTCAATCCGCTTCTTCTGTCTATATCTATACTGACTCTTATGCTGTATTCAAAGGTTGCACTGAATGGCTTCCTTTCTGGGAACAAAATGGATGGGAGGTCAACAGAATACCTGTGTGGCAAAAGGAAAAATGGCAGGATATCCTTACCATTGCCAGACAAGGGAAATTTGCAGTAGCATGGGTAGCATCCCACCAGCAGGATAACACCCCAGTAAGCCGCTGGAATGCTGAGGCGGATGAGCTAGCCCGACTGGCTCCCCTACAAAGCTCCCAAATAGCAGAGGATTGGGAAAGTCTGTTGGAATGGCTACATGTAAAGCGGAAACATTCAGGAATTAAGGACCTCTATTGTGAGGCACAAGCCCGAGGGTGGCCAGTGACCCGGGAAGAATGTAAAACTTGTATATCTTCCTGTGAGCAATGCCGTGTCCGGTTGGACAGACATCCCCTGGAGAGTGACCCTCTGCACTTAAGAGAGGGAAAAGGCCTATGGGAGGCCTGGCAGATTGATTACATCGGTCCCTTTCGAAAATCAGAAGGAAAGCATTATATACCGGTAGGTGTAGAGATAGTATCCGGACTAGTGCAAGCTAAAGCATGTGCCAAAGCAACAGGAGAAAATACAATAAAAGCACTGAAAGAATGGTTTGGAATCTTCCCCAAGCCACACTCAATCCAATCGGATAATGGCTCACATTTTACAGCCAAAGTGGTCCAAGAGTGGGCAGCCCAGGAGGCAATTTCGTGGGTGTTTCATACTCCTTACTATCCACAAGCAAACGGAATTGTGGAAAGAACAAATGGTCTACTAAAACGCTTCCTCAAACCGCATAAGCCAGGATGGGCTGAGCGCGTGTGGGACGCAGTGACCAGTGTCAACAGTCGCTGGGGAGTAAATGGATGCCCGAAGATCACGGCATTCTGTCCAAAACCTCCAACAATTATACCAGCCCCTCATGGTCCTGATCACCCTAGCAACCCATCCCACTTTCCAAGACAACCTGTCCTAGTCGAACTCCCTACAGTGGGCAAAGTGCCACTGGTGTTGGACGCGCCCCTTAACAAATATACCTGGAAGGCAAAAGATGCCTGTGGGAAAATCCGTAAGATTCACACGAGATGGATTGTCCCCTCCTTCTAACCCGAGAAGCGAATTTGTTTTTGTTTCACTTTCAGGAGGAAGCAAGCGACACAGACGCAGCTACAGAGGGAGTGAAGCAGGCGCAGACTTTGGTGTAATCTGATTATGATGTGTATGTTGATTTTTGTTGCGTTATATTGGGGACTTACCTATGAAGCTGAAGGGAAGCCAATTCCCCCACCTTTACCCAACCCACATGACCCCCTTGAGGATAATGAATTTGTTTCGTTAGCAAAGACTGTAAGTCAAACCTTTAATCTAAGCCACTGTTGGGTTTGTGGAGGACCCCTAGGATTATCAAGCTGGCCGTGGGTTTCTATACCGCTCTCCCCATGTCAGATTGTAAGTAACTATAGCGACATTGCAAATACCACCTGGGATGATAGTGGAACTTGGCCAGTCCAATTCCCAAATAAGGGCAAATTTTGTTTAAATCGCACTCAGAAAGGAGGAGTTGATGTAGGGGAGAGTAAGTGTCAATGGACACTCACACACAAATTGATTAACAAAGATAGGGGCATTTATGTATGGTTGTGGCTCAACGAACAAGGACGCAGCAAAGGATTCAAGGGGTTTTGGTCAAACAAAAATGAAACAGAACATGCTTAATTGCCGGGAAACAACTTTTTCAATCAAACTTGTGAATGGAAAAACGACACTGGGTCTTGGTACTGTACCATCCGAATAAACAATCATCTAAATGAGGTTTTCAGCCCTCTGGGAGATAGAAACACAACCTATTTTCAAACCCCAAGGACTGCAGAGGGACCTTTTGCCAAAGGTACCAAAGCCAAAAAGGGTCATTATTGGATATGTGGACATACTGCCTACAAACAACTGCCAGCAAACTGGTCGGGAATTTGCTATGTAGGAATCATCCGACCCCTGTTTTTCCTCCTTCCTGAGGCAGATGGCCCTCAACTGGGAATAAGACTATATGACAAGTTAGGGAACAAAAAGATTGACCGCAATAAGCGATCTGTTGAGTTTGAAATAGGTGGAACTCAAAAGTGGGGGGAAAATGAGTGGCCCCCTGAAAGAATTATTAAGCATTATGGGCCTGCCACTTGGAACCCCAATGAACCGATATCAGGGGCAAGAGAGCCAATTTATAATTTGAACCGTATAATTCGACTACAAGCAGTTCTAGAAATTATTACTAATAAAACTGCTAATGCTATAGACCTTTTAACTCAACAATCTCAACAGATGCGCACTGCAATCCTTCAACATCGTATGGTTTTAGACTACCTATTAGCTGAAGAGGGAGGAGTATGTGGAAAACTAAATGTTTCTAATTGTTGTCTGGAAATAGCCGATGTAGGTGAAGTAGTCCTTCAGCTAACCACAGACATTAGGAAACTAGCTCATGTCCCCGTTCAAACATGGAATGGTTGGAGCGGTGATCTATGGTCTTGGCTACCCGGAGCACCATGGGTAAAGCAGCTTCTATTTTATCTCATATGTGCATTTGCCGCTTTGATGTTTTTGCCGTGTGTTATTCCTTGCTTTATTCAGTTAATCCAACGTGTTGTCTCTAACATGCAATTTATATCTACTGTCTCATCTGATGGTGTAAAGCAGATTCGTATTGTTCGCCAACCAAAGCCTGTAGCTGTACCAATCATTTAACTTGTAAACTTAGGATAGACGCTTTCAGGCCTAAACCGCACATGCGTTCTGGGCTGGGGGCGCCCATTTTGGCGGATTCCCGGCTCAGGCAAGTCTGACCACCAGTTATCCTTCGGCATTATAGCTTGTGATAATAATCAGAATGTATGCCCTTTTAATACTTGATTTTCTGGCTCTTACTTTGTTGGCTACTGCTGTATTTACCCTTGCGTTTTGTATGTTTTCGTCCGGTAAGTGTCCATGTAAACCCTCTTGTAGTTGTGCTGTCTCATGTAAACAACCATCTCCCTCCCCTCCCCGCCGCCAAGGACCGAGAGCACATTTCTCGGTCCGCCCTAAGACGGGACCAAGGGCACATTCCTCGGTCCGGTCTGAGACAGAGCCGAGAGCTCATTCCTCGGTCCAGTTCGAAATGGAACCAAGATCGCATTCCTCAGTCCGGGTTGGGATAGAACCGAGGACGCATTCCCCGGTCCTGGCTGAGACAGCGCTTTAACTTTGTTTAGTTGAAAACCTGTTAGTCAATATTATTATTGTTATCTTTTTATAAGTTTATTTAGGAGGTTGTTAATGTTGTTATAGATAGTGTTGTTTATTTACTTTTAAGTTTGAGAAAGAAGTTTCTAGGCCCTAATGACGCATGCGCAGTGGGAAAAAGGGGGCAGGGAGAGGAATTTTTTCCTGCTGCGCATGCTGATCCCAACTGCAGCGGACGGTGTGGACGGCCAGAGACTCGAACTTTTTGTGGTATTTTAGTTAAAACTGCGGACAAAGATGGAAGATGTGTCGGATTTGATTTTGATTCACGTTGTAATCTTTGCTTTTTTAATTGCTATCCTAATTGTTATGCTTATTCTCCTTTTTTGTCCCTGTAAATGTCAATTATGTAAACTGCCATTACGTTCTTCTGTTAATTCTTTGGAACCTTAAAGTTAGTATATAAGATGCTTTTGCTTTATCAAACTGGTTAATAGTATGCATGATATAGCTGTTATAGAATGTTATTGGTTATATGCCTGTTAGTTAAGAATGCTTGCTTTACAAAATTGGTTAGTAGTAAGCATGATGCTTCTGTTGGAAGACGTTATCGGTTATATGCCTGTCAGCTAAAAAATGTTTATATTTGTTGTTAATATAGTTGTTAGTAAAAATGCTCACAGCTGTTAAGGATATTGTTAAAGACATGTTTATGGAAAGGAAAATTTGCTGGAAATCTTGTTATCAGTTGTTGCATTTTTGCGCTTTTCTGGTCTCTCTCTCTCTTTCTGTACTGTTATCTTTAACGCCACCACGAAGACAGCAATGTCGAGCCACGGGGTGGTGTAAGGAACTGTATTAGACATTGTTTGTCTCTACATTGCTGCTCCGAGACCACCACTTCCCGCCTTGACATCCTGTTGTTCTAGAGGAGTACGCTACGAAGGAGACACAGAGCCCCGACAAAAAACCACGACATCCGCCCGAAGCGAGAACAACAGCAGCCTCGGCCGTGCCTGCCGTGCTGTAACAAGCTAGGTGCGAGACAAGGAGGACTTGACACCCCCCTCCCCAGCACGACCACCATGGACACCTGGGCAAGACCACGGGGTGGCACCTGTTACAATGAGTTCTGTGGAAACGGGTGGACCTTTCGTGGAAACAGCGAGAACTGGGGCTATAAAAGGGTCGCGTACTCCTCTCCAGGGTACCCTGGTCTTCGGCACCTGTTACTTGGACCTGAGACCCCGGCGGCGATTGAAGCTCCTCCACCTACATCACGGCTGAGCCGACGGAACATCGCTGGATCCCTGGTGGTGGCGGTAACTAGTTGCACCTCTACCGTTTTTCTGGCTTAGGGATTCTGACTTTCTCTTTCCTTTCCCCTCTGTCCTATCGCTGTTATCAGTTGTTACAGAAAATAAAGTTCACAAGATTGTACAGCATCTGACCTCATTTGTGTCTTAGTCTCGCTCTTGGGATCGTTTAAGAACCCACCCCGATATTGGATCGGGACAGGGGTTAGGTTTAGGGCTTGGGGTTAGAATTAGGGCTTAGGGTTAGGGTTTAAGGATAGGGCTTGGGGTAGGGCCTGGACTTAGTGTTAGGTTTTAGGGACTAGTCGTTTGGGGTGAGGGCTTAGGGTTATATTTGAGGGTTAGAGGTAGTGTTAGGCTTTAGGGGGTAGGGTTTAGGGGTTAAGTGTTAACGGTTAGGGGTTAGGTTTTAGGGTTAGGGTTTAGGGTTGGGGCTACAGGATAGGGGTTAGAGTTAGGGGTCAGGGTTAAAGTTTTGCGTTATTGCTTAGGGTTAGGGGTTAGGGCTTAGGGTTAGCGGTTTGTGTTAGGGGTTAGGGTTAGTGGTTAGTGTTAGGAGTTATGTGTTACGGTTAGGAGTGAGTGTTAGGTTTAAGGTTAGGACTTGGGGTTAGGGGTTAGTGTTAGGCATTAGTGTTAGGTATAGTTTTAGGGGTTGGGGTTAAGGGTTAGGGTTAGGGTTAGGTGTTAGGGGTTAGGGCTTAGGTTTTAGGGATTAAGGTTAAGGGGTTAGGTTTTAGGGTTTAGGTGTTAGGCCTAGGGAGTAGGGGTAAGGGGTTAGGGTTAGCAGTTAGGGTTAGGTTTAGGGGTTAGGGGTTAGGTTTAGGGGTTAGGGGTTAGGGTTACGGATACGGTTAGGGGTTAGGGTTAGGGATAGGGTTAGGGTTAGCGTGTCGGGTTAGGGTGTCGAGTTAGGATTAGAGTTAGGGGATAGGGTTAGGTTTAGGGTTAGGGCGTTGGTGTTAGGGTTAGGGTTAGGGGTTAGGGTTAGGGGTTAGGGTTAGGGGTTAGGGGGTTCGGGTATTAGGGTTAGG